>NW_027286874.1:89798289-90050789 GCF_022747635.1 Hetaerina americana
GTGCACACTGTCTTAAAGACGATAATTTATTTATTTATTTACCCTGCAAGCCACCGCTAGGGTATGTGGCAGGGGGAGAATACACACCAGAATAATTTTGCCCGAACATGACCCTACAGCGGTCGAACAATGTTATTATGATCACCTATAGTTTGTGGAAAAATGGCATCTTAAATCTATCTGTTCTACACTTCATCTCTCTAATTTTATTCACATAATCTCTCCTATCGTAGTACGATGGGGGTAATAATGCATGTTCAACAGCACTTAATACATCCTTCAAATTTATACAAGAGCTTCAATCTGTAATTTAACTTTCGGTCCGTGAGTGATTCCCAGCCTAGCTGCTCTCATATTTTGGATGCGCTGCTAAGTTTATCATCACAACGTTTTACGACTCTAGCTCCACTACGCTGCATACGATCCAATTCGGCAATCAATCCAAATTCGTAAGGATCCCATATACTTGCATTATATTCTAAATGATGCCTAACCAACAACAGATAACATTTCTTTTTGACCTTTTCACCACATTTACCAAATACTCTTCTAATGAATCCTATTTTTTTGTTAGCTTGTCCACATATTCCCCGTATATGTTCAACCCAGGAGAGATCGCGAGTGAGGATAATGTCTACCTTTTTAATAAAGTCTACATTTCGGTGTTCCCAATGCATTAGGCGTTCGGGTTGGAATTTTTCTTTTTCCAAAAATTTATGACTACACACTCACAATTATTATATAAGGGGCGTAGATGGAGCGAGGAGTCGAAGGTCCAATCAATTTATTTCTGGAGACTATTCTGGAGCTAAAGGATGAGCAAAACAATAGTATAGAGAGCTTTCGTTTATTACGAATGTGCCTTGATTTTCCAATTTATTGTTGATTTCTCCTGCGTTATCATTAGTCCATTTTTTGACCCACAATCCCGAAAGGAAAACTGAATTTTCAACGAATTCAAAATTGATACAATTTAATGTATAACTAAAGGAAATTATCCCCCGCCATTCCAGTAGAATATTTTCTCGCCGTTTAAGTATTATTAATGAAAAATACACTTTTTTTACACTTTTTTGTTTCAATTACATTCATATACGTAATCCTGCAATGCTCTCTGAGACTTTTACCGTCCCAGGATGACATTAAATGGAATTTTGTCAGCTTTCCTCGTTTAAATTATACAATTTTTGTTCATTCTCAACGACAAAGCGACACATTTTACTACGCAGATATCCTTGTTGGTACAATACGATAGAATTTATATTCTGAGCGGTAGGCTAATTTTGGAAAACATTTTTATGTAAATTCCGATTGAAATATTTTATACCCAAACAACTAAGCAATGAGTGCGCAATATTGACGATTGATGTCCCTCACAATCCAACCTGTATTAGAAACATCTCTCAATTTGCAGTAAATATGAAATATAAATGGGAATAATTCAGAAAACCTAACTCATAATGTTTAAAAAAAAGATTGCATTGTAAAATAAATGTTCACTTCCATATTATGTATCATTATGTAATCTAATATGTATTATTACTTGCCAAAATGAAGTGACAGAAGATGCGAGTGTTAATTTCAAATAAAAGCGAAAGATGTAATTCGGTTTTGAAAACATAAAATTGAAAATAAAACACTCAGAATTTAAAAAATTCATGATGCATGCATAGTGACTATCGGAAAACAAAACAAATAGGTGAAATATTGATTTCAATTGGTAATTATTTTTGATATATAATACATTTAAACGAAATACCCGCGTAAATTCAAAGGTGAACAGGATGACTACTTTATAAACATTTTATTTAGAAATTAATGTAATTCATGGAATTCAACAGTTTTTGTCATCTCAATTGAGTTTTATGTGTAATAATATTATTAACACCTCATTTTATGTGCTAAGAACTCATAATATATTAAAAATCTCTGTTACACTCATGTTTTGCTGACAAGGGTGGTCTGAAAAGTTTACGACCTCAGAAATTTCAGAAAATATCAGAAAAGTTCAGAAAAAATGTGCTTATGATATGTTTTGAAGACGGGGTTAATGTGTAAATAATATGTTTTTAAGACAGGGTTAGTAGAAAAATTAAAAAAGGGAAATACCAATGCAACGATTTCAGAGTGTAAAAATCATTCGCCTTGACTGGGATTCGAACCCAGATCCCTCAATATCCGGTCGTGTTCCTTTAAAAGCCCCAAAATTTCAGAGTTTAAGAGGACGCCTCGGTAGCTTAAGTGGCTAAAGCACTCGACCGGATATTGAGGGATCTGGGTTCGAATCCCAGTCAAG
The DNA here is from genome assembly GCF_022747635.1 of Hetaerina americana. Classification (NCBI taxonomy): domain Eukaryota; kingdom Metazoa; phylum Arthropoda; class Insecta; order Odonata; family Calopterygidae; genus Hetaerina; species Hetaerina americana. Next base: position 89,800,586 of record NW_027286874.1, read on the forward strand.
GCGAATGATTTTTACACTCTGAAATCGTTGCATTGAAATGCACATTAGCGGATGACTCCGTTAAAAGTTACTGTTGCGGCATCTCCCGCAGTTTCTTTGGAATTTGTCAAAGTGAAAACACCATAAGTGTTTAAAGTTGGCTTTAACCTCGTGGACTGTGGCGCCTTGCGCACGACTACGAATGCCTGTGACATTGTATGTACGGTATTTCGTCACAACATCTTGTTCCTTTAAAAGCCCCAAAATTTCAGAGTTTAAGAGGACGCCTCGGTAGCTTAAGTGGCTAAAGCACTCGACCGGATATTGAGGGATCTGGGTTCGAATCCCAGTCAAGGCGAATGATTTTTACACTCTGAAATCGTTGCATTGAAATGCACATTAGCGGATGACTCCGTTAAAAGTTACTGTTGCGGCATCTCCCGCAGTTTCTTTGGAATTTGTCAAAGGGAAATACCTTTCTTGGCTTAGTTCCTTTTTTGTCTATTGTTGTGCCCTTTTAATTATCTAATGGGGAATTGATTAATATATTTTTCTCGTCCCTGAGACATAGACAGCATTCACACGAGATGTCTATAGGTGGTGACTACGCCTCTCTGACATCCCACTGGCTTGCTGTATTCGAGTTTAAATTCAGTTATAATAATTCATTTTTCTTATTATATGTAGCCTAGTTAGTTGATTTCACTTCCAACTGATAATATGAAAAATAAATTAAGTTTCATTTGCTTTTAAGAATTGATTATGATTTTAGTTGATAAATCACGAGTCAAACGTGACTTCCCAATGGGACCTTTTACCAAGGATTTTCCAGAGTAATTGGGCAATTTGAGGTATGTTTGAATACGGTTTGAATAATTAACATATACATTGTTCTATTAAATTTTTTGCTTTATTCAAGCACTTGAAACTATGCAACAGTCGAAAATTAAAAAAAAATAACTAATGAAAAAGAAAAGCCTTATTTTTTATAATTTATATTAATTCCTAGGAGAGCTGAAAAAACTTTCATTGAACTGAAATAAGATTGCTTAACTCTTTACTCGTTTTTTAGCGAACGATTTGTAAACATCGTTTTTAACAGTGCTGATTATATGAACGAATTAAAATGAGATAACCGCGTAAATTTAAACGTTGACGGCGATGAATAGCTTATCTCGGTTATCTTTAGAAAATAATGAAATGAAGTCTACAATTTCGATTAAAAAAACAAAAAAATGAAATCAACATTTGTTCCATACTTCTCCGAAACCTGTTCGTAGTCCATTTTTCTCCAGAGCCGGACTCTACCCAAGAATTCTTCTTCCCCCATGGACTCACCCGACCAAAATGTCCCATTGGAATTCATCATTAAGTATGACGACATAATTCATCGACTCCAGCAATATCTCCCTCCCTTTCTCATCTATATCCGCTTCGTTATCGCATAGCTCGATTGGTATGCGCGTGTTCTGAACCCCTTTGCCTCGGTTTATCGCGTAATGCCCCCTGACCCACGTAGAGATCGGCCGCGGGCAAGGTGGCCTTCGCGCGGCAGCAGACGACGGATATCCCAACCGCCCGCCCTTTCTCCCACGGCCGTCTGCTTCAGCGGACCTTCTCAGGAGGCGAAAGAGAGCGTAGGGCGCCGCGCCAGAGGGTTCGCCGGGACGGAGCCGTCCGGTACGGTGAACGAGCGAGAGCACGTACGTCGCATCCGAGTCGAGTCGGTTTCTCGCCCCGCAGACGCCGGGAGCCACGCACGCCTCCAGCATGTCCGCCGCCAAACTCCAGCTGACCCAGAGGGTCTTCCACGTCGGCACCCTCCTCTACTACATCGCCGTCAACGCATATATCGTCGCGGGGATGGAGCACGCCTATGAGAAGTTGGGAAGGCCAAAAGATGATCCCATGGTCACCAGGATGCTGGCTGGGTCAGCCACCTACTTCACCGTCTGGAACTTGGTACAGTACAACCAAAATTATCTGTATCCGAATCCACATACGCACCTAACACGTATTTACGTGTTGACCTTTTTCAAATCCTGTAAAGTGTTCATTTCATTTTCATCGTTGCCATGGACGTTATATCTTGACCTTTGGGTAGATGCTCGCTCTTAAGCATTTGAATTATTTTAGGTGTACGTACTTCGTCAATGTTGACTCTTCTTGGGCACCTGCAAGTTTCTCATAATTATTCGTAGGTTAGCTCGATCATTGGAATCCTTTCTTTCATCTTCTCCTTCACTTGCGCAGTGAAGTATGTGTCATCAGCAAGGGGGATTTGCCCCTTTTGAGGGGATTCGGACCAATATCCGGCAAAGAGTATTGTACTGTAAATTACCTATGTATTATTTAAAAAATTGTAGCTTGATTTTAATTTATGCTGTAGCATTATGCCGTTTATTCAATGTTACACATAAAGCAGCATAGACATATTACTTGTTATGCACCTTTTTATCAGACTGTGCACTTTGAGCATTATATTCCAAATGAATTAAACGCTACATGCCCAAAGGGTGAAATAGGGCAAATAATATTGAGAACCACAGCTGTAAATTTACAAAAGGGACCATATGTTTTGTTTTTATTTTGTTTCTTGGACATTATGATAACACTTTCGAGGTGGGAACATCGCCTCACGGAAGTGGTGACCTGTCGTTTGAGCTTGGGTTTTTTCATTAGAGGTGCCGGCTGGCTGTAATGTAATAACTTATAACAAATATGCATACTCTTTTCGCCGTACTCTACCGGGGAAGCACTGTCAACAAAAGCCTGATTTTATTTCACGACAAGTAATTTTCATCAACTTATTTCTTCCGCACTGTCCTATCCTGACTTCTGTAAAAATATTGACCGGTGGGCACTAAGTGGGAACGCAGAAGAAATAGCAATGAAATACTTTGCTTTGAACTACATTTTGATTTCAAGGTCAACAAAAATATCTTGGAACCCGTTGTATATCGTCGTAGTTCTTTTACTCGTGATTTTTATAATTTACCAGATCCAAACTTAAATTAAACATTAGAGACAAATGTTGCAAAATTATTTTAAATAATCCCAGTCACATGCACATTATCCGTTCATTTAGTTTCCTAAACAATTTTAACCCACATTCTCGGACGAAATACAAAGACTGTATTTATTTTTTTAAATTTATGAATCCAAAGGTCAAGGCAGAACCTCTTAATCATCGCCTTCGTACTCTTCATTCACATCATAGATGTCATCATGTTATAACTTACAGCTAGTCTTATAATTATGGGTTCGATCGATGCTTCTCGTACTCTTTTTAAAAATCATCGCTTTGAAATTTTTTCCTCATGACAAATATGTATGTACGTGTTAAGCCTTCTTTGTGATCTTATCGAGTGTCTGTAAAATACCGCACAATTGTGTCATCGATTGAGTAATATTATTTTAACTGTCTAAAAATTTCTTAACTTTCCTGGCTCCTAATGGGGTATCGTCCTGATGATGGAGGGTCTACAGGTCATTCAGTTTAAATTTGGTATTTCCTACACCATTCGTATTCCTTGCTTTCTTTCATTCCCTGGACGATGTAGTCCATTTTTTAATATTTCCATTCGTCGCAAAAAGAGAGAATATTTTACCTTAATATATGTATAATTTGTAAGTTATCGAAATTTGTTACGGTTGCAACCGTAGCTTCCTCATATTGTATGGTGTTACAAAAAAAGGGTCCCTTTGGAGGAAGTAAGGAGAACCGATGTTCACGGCAGAATCTCTTTACTCTCTATACATCAGTACACTGCGCAAGGAGAGGTGAAGTTCAATCGACGAATTTTGGAGAGTAATTCAATTTTCTGCTGGTTAAAATCCATCCTCTTCATTGCTATTTGTTTCTATAAAGTCATATAATAATGGTCTTACCTCTCAAGTAACAAACATATCTACACAGATAGTATAAAATGAAAAACATAGAGCCCACAAAGAAAGAAAATTTGCACGATAGTTTATTTACAATTTTCCGTGGCACAACCACCTTCTTCAATGGATGGAAAAATTTTTATCGGTGCTCCTTTAATTCTTAACTTTTTTTAAAAAGTGTCCATTTAATTTTTATCAGTATTCATTTGCATGAATTTCTGTTCACCATTGGGCGGATTTTCATAGTTGAACGTATGTACGTACAATCTACTACGAGAATACTCGTAGAATTAGTCCACTAGGACTAGGATTTAGAATCGATTGCATTGGTGAAGCTAGTCAATATACAGCGAATAGTTCCTTATAATTCCCACAAATCCATTTATTTATAACTATATTATTCTTAAGAATTCCTACTCACCAGTAGCGAATATTTCTCTATCAAGGACTCGATAAAAATGCAATGCCAGCCTACGAACACAAAAGATGCCTCGTTAAGGTGTGATTAGCGTAATGTGGGAAGTCAGATGAAAACTGTTTATCATTTTAATTAACTTTTTTGTTCCTTCATCGGAATTTTTCTGCAGTTTTTAATACGGAATTGGCTTTGTTATGTATACACAACTCATGATGGGTGAAATTAAATTGCTGACCTCGGTGGTGGTGGAGGTAATGCAATCGCCTGCTAATTAGGTCGCGGTCACAAACTCGATTCGCGCCTTGGTAGGTTGCCCTCATAGATTATTCTCTTGTTGTTATAACATATTAAACATCTCTCTAAAAATCTTATACTAACAGTCAATTAGGCTTTTTTGTGTTCGTGGTATATGGATAAATAAAATCTTGCTACATAAAATTTTGCTTCATGTAAATTGCTTAACTCGGATAAAATTACTTGAATTAGCTACATTCATTTCCCGGATCGGGGAAAGTTTGTGAAAATTTTCATGAACCTTTCATCTATATCAATGTTTTATTTTACTATTATGACTGCTGCATTCATATCTTCCTAATTATTTTTTTTTTACTTTTATATACTTTATTGTTCTTATTATTTTCGTAATATTATTCATTTCTATAAATATGACATTTTTCTGCATATTTATTCATCAATTTATTTATATATTTTCTTGGTGTTCTCATGATATGTTTCACCCTTTCATTGCTTATAGGTATTTAAAAATTAGTGATATTTTAGTAGGATTTGCAGCTTTTTCTCCCTCCCGTCCATCCGTTTGTTGTTTTCTCGTTAGGAATATCAGTTCACAATCCTTAGGCTTTTCCCACAAATCTTTATATCTTGTCAATCTCTACACAATTTTTTCCCAGTGTAGCATTTAATTTTATTTGCTGCGTATTTTCCTATTATCACTGCAAAAATGTCTACGCTCTTTATTGTCATGATTTTTGACGAGTTTATATATGTAATGATGAGGGGTTAGTTGAAAGAAGAGACTATCTATTCTCCATATCCCCACGTTTTATTACCAATAAGTGTATTTTTTTAACCCTGCACGTTTACCATTCGTGATATGAACGTACCCTTTTAGTATCAAATTTGGTGAGAAATACTCCTCTGGATTAGTAGAAATTACTTCACAATGAATTCCAGCAATTTTGGGCAGTATAGCTCCTTTGGGAAAATAGATTTAGAGTTCATCATGAAATAAGATCAAAACCATCCCGATTCAGTATCAATTTTCCTCACTTTGCTTTAGAACCTTTGGAATTGCTATCTCTCATAGCTGGTAAAACTTCAACTTTTGGAATAATATAATATCCCCTTATTTATGTTTTTTTTAAACTTTAATATACAAATAGAGTAATAGAATTGGTTTTAACATTCCCAATCAGCGATGAACGGTAAAAGGGGTCAAAGAAACTGCATGTTTTGTGTAAAATTGCTTTATTTATCCACGTGAATACATTTAGCATTTGGATAATTATACGGGTACCAACGGCAAGAAGATATTTGTAGCTATGAATGCGCTATACCAAATGAATGGTGAGATTATTAATAGCAAAATTAAGCAAAGGATTCCGAGATACCAGCAGAACAAATAAAGTATTTAAAGTTCATGGACTACCCCACATAATGAAATTTTTTCATATCGCACTAATTCGTCGGCGTACAGTAATCAATCAAGCCTGTGCCTTCATTTTCTCACTGGGCTCCATTCTTAAGGAAAGATTGAGTCTCGTCTCTTCGTAATTCAAATCTAAATTATCCTCTTCCTTTAATTGCAAAACCTGAAATATGATAAGAAAATAGTATTTGCGTACACTTTTTAGGGAATCGAGTATAAAAAAGCAGCAAAATTATCCCCAAAGACGTGCTCTAAACTGCTGCAGGTATCACCCTACATCCAGATTTTTTTATTTGTATTCTACGGTTTTAGGTATGCTTTAGACGAAAACTATACAACGGTAAAAAAATTACATTTCTTTGACTCTTGTAACGAAACACAACCTGGCATCTAACATCTAAAATTTTCGTTCTGTGACTTAATGTCACATTTGTAATCCACGTGAAATTTCACATCAAATTAAAGAAAAACTATCTAAAACTTTATTTCATTAGACTGATGCTCAGCTGAGCAAGAATGGAATGATTATCTCGAATTATTTTCTCAGTAAATCAGTCGGAGAGTATTATTTAAGCTTGAGTACCCTTGAAATGGGAATCAAAATGAACCTTGATATTTAATAAATTTTCATTTATCTCTTCGCAATAACTCATGACTCGGGGTTTGCCTGGAGACTGAACCTCTAGCAGATATATAAAGTAATGTCCTCAAGTAGATGACTGCGTTTTAATTCGTATGTAATTCCCTGCACTCATGCCTCCCACTAGAAATGAACTTGACCGCAATACATTGTGAAGCTGGGTTTTTAGTGGCATCTCGTTCAGTATGAAAGTGCGTATTACCTTTAAATCCACTAATAAAAAATATCTGACTAATGGTAAGAAATAAAATATGAATTTCTCACGCTCTGTTTGTGGGTATTTTTCTTGCACAAAATTTATATTTTAATTTTCACAATAAATAGCTTTTGAGAAAACTCTTGAGGTGAATGATTTTTCTTAATTGCAGCTATTTTAGAGTTCTCATTAAACTAAGTAATATATATATATATATATATATATATATATATATATATATATATATATATAGGGTGATAAAATAATAATAAGGGTAATATAGGGTGAATTGAGGAGCGCTCAGCCGCTGACAGCAGGGATATGGATTAAAATCTTCGCGAAAACCACAGGCCGTGCCATTTACTTTTTAACACTGACGTTTTTATTTCTTGTTCTGTATTTATTTCTTGATGTGTAACTAGCTCTTCTTAATTTTTTCCCAAAACACCTTTTTAATCATGACACTTAAGTATCCCCAATATAAGGGCGGCATATTATTCCTAAATAAATTTTAAATGTATTTGTTTTTTTTACTTTCTAAAACGAGTCGAGGGATGAATTCATCATTTAGGAAGTAGTCGACCACTAGGGAAGCATCTGGACTCGAAATAAAGCGCTCGTTCAAAGTCTGTCTTAGTAAGAAGCAAACTCACTCTCATGGAACTTCTATCCTTTTAAAGCGATCTCGATTAAGTCATTTGGTGTTCACACATTAATCACGAATTAAATTTGGAAAAACAAATTAAAATATTCCACCTCCTGAGTGATTGCAATTATCTCGATTTGTTGTCGATAACAATTATCTCGATTCTCACCACAATGCTCCAACAACCCTAAAAACCAACTCTTATTGCGGTGATGAGACTACCTGGATAATCATTAAAGTATAACTTATGAGAATGTGGCGTCCACCCGTCAATAACTTGGTGCTTACCTCGAGGTTTCATGTGCCATAGGACTCGCAATTACTACCTTCCGCCCCTCAAAGTAGCCTTCGTGAGGACGACTGGATGATGTATCTTAATTTCAACTATTTCATAGTTCTCAGTTAACTATTCAGTCCTCAATGAGCAAAGACGAAATACTATATTTCCGCTATGCGGTCACGTCTATCACTTTCCGCCATCCTGTTACAATTACCGTCATCCGGAACTTTAAACCTAGTGCAATAATATTGGTACTTTGAGTATCTATATGCTCGGGAGATCTACGAAGAGACCATCGCCGCAGGCCTTTTCTTATATATCTCAAATGAATGAAGAAAAATACTTGAAGAACAATGAATTCTCTGAAACAATTATCTCGATTCTCACCACAATGCTCCAACAACCCTAAAAACCAACTCTTATGTATCATTATTTCCATGGTAAACACATTGCTCTCTACGATTTTTAAGTCTGCTCGTAGATGAGACGAAGAGGATGAAACGATTGAAAACCCTAAGAAAAATCACTGGGTCTACCTATTTCCAAAAACATATTAAGACAAAGATTTCAGAGTCGTAAATTCCTGAAATCCCTAAGGAACCCCTTAGAAAATTCTGACTTAAACTCCATTAATGATTATAAAAAAAACTAAATGACCCGACCTGTAACCATATCCGAAAATTATTTTTTCATTGAATAGTGGTCGAGTGACTTGTAGACAGCAGGGTTGTTGTGAATAAATCTCAGTTTCCCTGGCACGGATATGAACAATGAGGTCACTGCCTAATTAATGGCATCCGAGCTATCATGAATCTTGGGCCTCCATTGGAGAATACTTTTACCTAGCCGAGATAATCATAGAGCGCAGATGTGCTGTTTGCTAATGTATTTTTTCACAATTGCACTGACTTTAACACTTTCTCTCCACAGCTCGTGCAACAGGTGTACTTCTCCCTGTGCTGCTTGGAGTATCTCCTCGAGCTATTCCCGAAGGCCCTCTCTCCCACGGCACAGGAGCAGATGCGCACCACCAGACGAATAATGCTGCCCACCCTGCTCTTCCCATGCTCGTGTGTGAGTACCCTTAAGTGAGTCAACGGGAAGGGTAATGATATACTGTAGACTACGTTTGACGACGAATGAAGGAAGTTGTACGAAAATTTGTGTGTTGCCACCAAATATTCCGTTTGGATGAAGCCTGTAAAGCTAAGTACCTACTTGATAGGCACTTCATTGTAGGTAGACGTACAATTTTAGGATCCACTTCGGGATATCCGGTTTACGCTCTATAGTGGAACGGAATTTTACTACAAGATAATAGCGTCGATGAAACTGATATTAATTCTTTTTATACACAACTAATGTGCTTTTGTGATCCCTCATGTGTGATTTATTTTTACTCTCGGGAAGCTCCACCGCGCTGAGAAATGTTGTGTGCTTCGTGGTCGACGATAGGAATATTTCCTCTCTTTTTGCCGGGCGGGCATTTGGAAACACACCGCTGCCTCATGTTCTAAATGTGGTCTAACTAATTTCAATTACCCCCTCTCCTTCACTATTTCATTATCGTTACCAGCCGTCCTGCCATTAAATTTTCCTTAAGGCGAGCCCGAATCTTCTTCTAACATTCCCATTCCTCCGGTGGTGAGAGTTACCCTTCAAGAACTTTCCGTGTTGCATTTTTAATTCATCCCAAAGTGCTCATTCCTATTAAATGTCGTGTACCTCATTTATTTCACCCAGAAGTGACATTACCGAGGATTTGATTCCTTTTAATTAATCTTTCCTCCAAACCAGGCTTCACACCGGAAAAGTAAAAGTTATTAATGGGAAGAATAAACGAACTTCTATTGATGCGGAGGACTGATTTGGCCTCTTTGACCTGTACAGGAGGTGGTGTTTAACTTTTGGGCGCTCTATTGGGTTTCGCCACGGCTAGTCTTCGGAGATTTCCTGGATGTCATCAACCCAATGTGGATCAATCATGCAATTCACACCAACATATTGCCCATCGCCGTGCTAGAGATGCTTCTTCGAGCCAGATCCGAAGGCGTGTGGGACGGCGGTTTCCTTCGAGACGCGAACAAGCTGAACTCATTTTTCACCGTTTATCTCGTAACGTAAGTTCTGCTATTGCAATTATTGCAAATCCTTAGCTTTATGGTAAGATATGAATAATTATTGCCCTCTAATTAGCAAATGTACGAAATTTTACATTGATTGAAAGGAAACGCAAACTTTGGGTAAGTAAATTTGTTTTAATTCACAATCTAAGCATTATCACCTAAGTACTTAAGCATTGTTGAGTAGTATGCACGTGAAGAACAAGACATTGCGACATTTTTTGGAGGTATATTGGATAATATTAATATCGGAAATCATGTCTTTATTCATCATTACGATTTTCTTTTATCGCTAATATGATAATTTTCGCTGGTTCAAAATAATGGGGGAAATAAAGCGAGGTACTACATGGTTAATCCACAAAATACACTCTATTAATAATCTCTTTAGGCATGCTACGAGATAACCCTAAGCATGTATTGTCCCTATAAAATCTCTAACCCTTTTTTGAAAAGGACTTGTTTGTAAGTTTTCTTGAAATTTAAAAATTTCATAGTTATTTAGTTATTCCTTTTGCCGGGTTTTCGTAATATTTTGAAAAAAAAACAAATTGCGTATTGCAAGAGATACTCTAATTTAAAAACTGTCATTTTTGTGCGTGTCCTTAATATTTAGAATCTTCTTAAAAATTAAATATAATTGGTTCAAAATGTCCATGGCATTTAAAAAACCAACCCTAGCCGCAACATGTTATCTTTGTTATCTTGCTGCATCACTAGGTTAGTGATATTGATTTTAAATTTCCCGGATCTTCCTCGTTTGCACCCCTTCATGCTAGAAGGGTTCGAGCAAATTCAAAAGTTCTGATATTTATTAATTTCTGCAACACGAACGGGTCTTCCTTGCTTCAACCTTCCTCCCGCCTCTATTGCCTTTTAATGGTGCATCAAAAAGTCATTAAAATATGTCTTAAGCGCTCCTAACAGGAATTTATTCACGACCCGTGACTTAATTTTGTTTAATACTTTTAAGTCACTCCGTCTTCAATTCTCTTTTCCAGTTGTCAAGATTACTCCAGAGTACAAATAGCCTAGTTGGTGAGATACTGAACATGTCTATTTAAAGTAAATTCATTGACACGGTTATTAAATCTTTCAATTTCAGCGTGCTCGTGGGATATTATCGGAGGGGCACTTGGCCTTATCCATTCATGGACCCATTGAATGGTTTAATGTTCTTCGGGCTGGTCGCACTTTGCTACGTCATGGGATGGATCTGGTTTTCCTTCGGAAGGTGTCTGAATCAAATTTTTTCTGGTAAGCCAGCTTTATATTTCATTTAATCATAAAAATTCTTAAATTAATCTATTTCCGTTTATAAATCCTTTACAATGTCCTAATTTCTTCTGTGCCAGCACTAAAGACGGGTCAAAAATATCGCTTTCTGAATGTGGCAGCGCTCATGGGAGTCAAGACTACCCAACCGATTGGACAGTTCGCAATACTAAAATGCAGCCCGACATGGTATTCTTCTGGGCTATATTTTCAGTTTTTTGAAATTATATAAAAACAAAATAAATTAAGAAACGCGCCAAATGTTCGTTTACTTACACATTCATATGACATTCTCATGTGTTCGCTTTTTCTCAGTGGCCGTAGGAGACTTTGTTGGCATTTAGACCGTTGGAGACTTCTAAAAACGTCTCCTACGACCTGTAATAATACATCTACGTCTACATAGCATTCCGAAAGATGCTGCCAAGGGCGAGTGGCAGGGTGGGTTAGGGTATTAGCCGTTTATGCACGGATATGCACCCATACATAAATATGAATATACGAGGTGTGTTCAAAAAGTAAGGTGACTTTATATTTTTATGACAAAATATTTATTTTTCCTTCAATATTCAAGTTGTCCCCTTCAAAATGACCCCCCCAGATATAATACACTTGTGCCAACGCTTTTTCTAATCCTCGAAGTAATTGTAATATGCACTTTTTGGTATAGCCGTGAGCTCTTCCAGCGATGCAGTCTTTATCTCCTGAATCGTTGCAAATCTCCGTCCTTCCATAGGTCTTTTCAGTTTTGGAACATGAAGCAGTCTCAGGGGGCAAAATTCGGTGAATATGGTGACTGAGGCACGATTTTGGTGTTATTTCTGTTCAAAAAATCTCTCACAAGCAACAATGAGTGAGCAGGTATATTATCGTGATGCAAAAACCATGAATTATTTTCCCACAATTCCGGACGTTTTTACGTATTGCTTTTCGTAAACGGCGCATAACTTCAAGTTTATACTCCTTATTGACCGTACAACCTTATGGCAAGAACTTCTGACGCATTTTGCCTCGGTAATCGAAGAAAACAGAGAGCCTTAGCATTTGATCGAACTTGGCGTGCTTTTTTTCGGTCTTGGTTCTCCCGGGTTCTTCCATTGGGACGATTGGGTTTTGGTTTCAAAGTCATAAACATACACCCATTATTCGTCACCAGTTACGTCAGTCAACAGCTCCTGAGTGATGCTTATGCGACGGTTTTTCTAGTAAAAATTAAGGAGTTTCGGAACGAACTTCACTGACATACGTCTCATGCCCACCTCTATATGCCAACATCCTCAGCAACTTTTCTTATAGTGATTCGATGATTTTTCAAGACAGTATTCTTCGCTGCTTCAACCTTTTTATTTGTTGTTGACGTGCTGGGGCGTCCAGAGCGAGGTTCGCCATTGGCATCTTCTCGGCTATCTTGGAAGAGCTTGTACCTCTTATAAACATTTTTTTACTCAAAGCAAACTCACCGTATGCTACTGTCTACACTTCAAGTGTTTAGAAGCACTAAATTTTATTTTTTACACAAAATGTGATGGAAATTCTTTGATTCATTATTTTTGATAGAAGGGAATCGCCGAGCACACCAAAACACGTCTAACATTTGTATCTGTCGATAGCAAACTAAAATTTCAATTTTTTGAAACTTTAAAAAAATGTTTGGGATATGTGTACCAATGCAACAAAACAAAAAAAACGAAAATCGAATGTTGTTACCCGCGAAATTTGAAAAGTCACCTTACTTTTTGAACACACCTCGTATAGTTCGCTTACATATAAATAATAATGCATGCATATTTATAAATATAAACAAGCACGTCTACATACACTTATATACCTACCTGTATCACACAATAATGCGTGTGATCGAATACACATTAAAATTATGCGTACACACTGCTGGAACTTTCACGAGGTTATGGTAACTAGCCCAATGAGCAGTCTGCTCTTATATTCAAATCTAGTTGATGTTGGGCATATGTAGACGTCAGTCCTCTTCAAAGAAAATTCATAGCGAGCCAAAAAGATTACTTGTAAGAGATTCCTATGTACGATTGGTAAATTTATATTTCTGCTTTAAGTGATGTCTCAGGTAAAAATTTGCCGTATGCTGGCAAATTTTTACCTGAGACATCATTTCAAAAGCGGCAACGATCATGGTCATGATGTAAATGATTGAATTGGAATTTTTTTCGTGGCGTGATTATGATAATTCTCTTTGGTTCAATCCTCCGACCTCAGTTCACGGAATCAAAAGGTAAAAATAAACCATTTTTCGATTTTATCCATTATCAAATAAGATGCAATAAAAATATCATTCAATCAAACACGTTTAAACCCATTATATGGAAACAATTTATAACTGTATGCCATACATAATGCATGGAATTGTACGCTCGAATGATAAAAAATGTTATTCATTTTATTTCACAGGAGGATTGGAAGCTGCACGACGACAGCCGGTTGATTTGTCAATGAAGACCAGATAGTTATTCGACATGTGCGACAGAGAATTTTGTCTTTCATCTTTTATTGGCATGATGTGTAGTGATATTAATCTGTCTCCGTTAGCATTCATAGGTGGGGAACGTGCAGTAGTACTTAACCTTCCAAAACTATATATCGAATATTCCCATAAAAGTACTCAATTACTCAATAATGCTCAAATACCTTCAATCTCAAGCGTTCATTATATATGATCGGCTAGCTTTCTTTTTTAATCACATGCGGTCACTACCTATGAGGGCATTTTGATAAACAAAACTCTGTTGTTAATTACGTATTATAAGTTTTATTTTGCGATGAAAATTCCGTCAAAAGAATGCAATTGTTATCATAATATTAATATTGTTGTCAAACGATAAAAATATCCTTAATATTGTAAGTGGTTAAGTAAGTTAGTTAATCTCATTTTTTCCAAGCGCCCAATTTTAACCAAATAATAGACAAGAATTTCAAACGATTCGTAATATAACACCAAAAATTCTTCAGCCGCAGTCCTATGAATTTTACTTAAAATTATGTTTACATCTCAAAATGTTTATTTAATTAAAGGCATGAGAGGTTCTAGCTGTTTAGAAAATATTATAAAATCTAGAGGCCGAAAATTTACCTCTGTAACTCAAGACTGAATATCTTGTTCCTGTACTATGCATACATATTTAATAAATATTTTTTTCATTATGTTATCAAACTTTTACATTTTCATTTAATCGGGGAAAATGGTGTTTCTTTGGATACACATTCATCTTTTTTTTCCTTTTTGCTCTTAAAAATAACAACTTGTAGATGCAGGGAATCCAATGGAATAATAATAATATTCGTAAGCTGAACAGTGTGGAGTTGGTTGAATAGCAAGTGGCTGTCATTAATTACGTTTTCCCCAAAATCATAACGATAACCATTAGGATTACCAAATTTCTGTTTATGCAGTGTCATAAAAACCCCATGCTAGCAATACTGCAACAAAATAGTGTGTTTTTCACGTAAATACGTTGTGACCGTCAAGGGCTTCCGTCAAGTTATTTTTCTATCCTGTGGAAAGTACACTCTCCCATTTAAACCAATGATGAAACCAAGGTTAATATCTTAAGTAGAATGTCCCTTAATTCTTTGCGATATGAGTTTGAGCTTGGTCCCGAAATCTATGTCTGAGCCAATGTATTACGAATGGGACAAAACCAAGCCATCATCTCCAAACTAGTTTGTTTGATATCACGATCAAAACCGGCAATTACGTGTGTTCAAATGTAACTTTGAGTCAAGTCTTTATAACATCAGATTTTACAGGTAACACAATGCACCAAGGATTTTATAAATGGCGGAAAACAAAATTCTATTCAAATATGCAAATGTCTGAACAGCCTTATAGTTTATCTGAACTTCAAAGTTTCTATATGGTAACGCATTTAGACCCCTGTCGTGATACTTTTAATTGATCCATCTTTAAATTTCGTTGGATAGGTTCAGTTTATGGTATATTATTGCCTCTAGGTCACCTAATCATAAGAAATGTCACCTTATCACTCCAATGGCACTATATACGATTATCAAGTTGGGGCACTGGTTATTATGTAATTTTCCCCACTTATTGTCCAATCTTCGATTCCCGGGACGAGAGGTATGATTTTCTAATGACTTCAGCCAAGTACTCAGTAATTTTGATGTGAATAAAATAAAATTAAATAAATATAATTTGGGATGAGAAATTAAACCGTGGATCCTGCATTTCCTTCCGGTCATGTCTCTAGATGGATGAAGTCTTAAGTCTAATATCCAATCTGAATTCATAAAGGCCTTTAACTCTCCCTTCTTTTTTCACTACCCTAATTATGCGATCTTATATGACCAAAATTATTTCCTTTGTCCAATACTTTGATAGAATATTGTGATGGTGAATTTAGCGATTTTACGAACTGAGAAAAGTGAGTTGATCAAGATCTTCGATATGTTTGTGCGGCATTGATTAGATTATTAAGGTTGAGTCGAGCATCGGAAGATGTTTTGTAAATGGCAAAATAAAGTTAATGAACCCATTATAATTGTCCATGCTTTATAAGTGTTACATTAATTAGGTAAGCTTTTAGCAAATATTAACTAGGCACAGAGATGAAAAATGAAAGCCGCCAGCGGGTATACATAATTGAACCTCGAGAAATGAAAAAATTAGAAAAGTGTATCATTCAAAAGTTAAATAGACAAATGAAAAGATAGTTACCGTCGTCAAAAGACACAGTTAACATTATAGTGCCACTGGAACTAGATATTTGAATAGTTTGATCTCCGACATAAAGAATTTTACATGCGAATTTTTAAGTTTTATTTTATTCACAATAAGGTGTGGTTGGTAAATCTGGTTGGATTTGTAAATTCTTGGATTGTATTAAAAGAGGTCGCATGTTAAAACTCTCCGGTGAATATTTATCATAAAATGTTTTGAACCTCCTACAAATTGTAACACAATATTCTATAATTTTATGACTATGACTTTTGAGAGCACCGCGGAGCGTTGCTATTTCATTCGAGTCATCCAACATCGAAGCGAATTTGTCTCAAGCTGGCTATGTTACTACTTATTCTGTATTTTATGATTAACAGGCTCAAGACAAAACGGTAGACGGCGTGGCGTGGAAATCAGTGTCAGTCAAAAACATTTTAGCACTCGAGCGCCAGAGTGCCAATTTGACCATAATTTATCAAAAACCCTTACCATGTATTCATCCTGCCATTAAGGTGTTCAAGAAGAATAAGCTTTTTATCACCGACGATTTTTCTTTGAGTTTTTTTAGTGTCATTGGGTCAAGTATTCTGCCTTTTAACACACTCTTTTCAATTCCGGTACGTTACCAAGCAGTTTAACGGAGTATACGGGTGCCAGTCTATCTTACCTTGGTCATGGAACAAAAAGCGACCGTCTTCGAGCGATGCGAAAGGCGCCGCTCACAACCATGATCCGTGTGCGCGAGTAATTAGCACCGCATTCAACGGGCTCTGTCGCCCGCGCCCTCTTCCTGCAGTTGCCACCTCTCTCGTAACACGCTCGCGAATTATCCCACGGTTGCCAAAATATAACAACACACTCGCGCAAAAATATTAACGCCCTTCTTCCCCTCAGGAGTGCCCCTGAGCGCCTTCTAACCTCCCTCATCTCCCTGGTGACTAATTCCACATTATCGCAAAAGATTTCAAAACTCGTGGTATGAGGAGTTTATTGTTGCTCTGAATTACTGCGTCGATGAAGTGCTTTAAGGTCACGGCGTGTTCGATGACGTCGGATTAATCCTATGAGCGACTTGCATCTATCTTCCGTAGCAACGGTAAGCGGCGTGTAACTGTAAATGCGGAACAAAAGAAGATAAAGCACGGGGCAAAAGCGTTATCAAGGATTTCCCGTGTCAGCATTCAACTGGATGAGGCACGGCTTAAGTGTGCCATACAGTTGGAAGGTGGGTCTGGGAATGGCGTATTCGTGTATTGCCCCGCCATTTCCCGCGTCAGTAGATGCGCCAGGTGCAGGCTGCCTTTGTAGCATTACCTCATCCTACCGAAGGAAGAAGCTTCGCCAGAATTTCTTTTTTTCTCCTACTGGCCATCGGTGGCAATGCATTGGAGCCAAGGAGAGAGAGAGAGAGAGCCGAGGACAAACAATTGAGAAAACTACGGCTGTTGAGACAGAGGTTATGCAAAGACCTAGGGGTGGATGTCCAAATGCACCGGCAGCTTGTTCGTCCGTCCTTCTCCGACAGCGTTATAGGCAAGTCAAACAGAAAGATCTAGCTGAAGGTTCGGCAGTGAAAGGCATTTATAACGTGAGCGAAAAGTGACCGCGTTCCCTACGATAACTTTTATTTGAATGCATTCTCCTTGCAGCTGTCGCTATGATAAATGCACTAATGGGTGTTTTTTATGAGCGCTCGTACTTCATGAAGAGCAATCGATGCTTTGAAGAATCAGATACTGCCATACATCGTTGAATTTTCTGGTTTGAATTAGAACCAAATGCTAATTTTATGTATCTGTAAAAAAAATCTATGTCCATAAATCGAAGGGATTTTTGTGCGCATTGGCTGTCATGCCTAACTGTAGTTGCAGGGAATGGCGCAAGATCGGGAGGAGTGGAGAAGTAGGGAACACCTGCGAAACTAATCTATGGTTTGTTGAACAAACAAAATACCCTTCCATTAAAATATGTTTGACTGTACTCATAATTGTAATGGTGATAATGAGAAGTAATTAACATTCGTAAAAAAGGAACATCTCCTTTTAAACCTATGCTCATTAAATTTTCTGCCTCTTGTTCCCTATTATTGAAAATTTATGCATCACACTGATTCAATTTATTTGATCCATTGCAAACTTCTCCGGAAATAGCACCGGAGGGAAAGAAAGAATTTTCACTAACCGTAGTCACTTGACGAAAAGAGGTTGCCTGTTACGGAGCCCTTCGACCCACACCTATAAAGTGAAAAGGTTTCCATTTGTCCAATCTCTTTAAATTCTCAACTCAAGGCATGTGGCTCAAAGAGCATATCGGAGTATTGAAGTAATACAACAGCAATCGACGGAATTTCACTCGACACCTCCCGTTCGAGTATCATTCCTCGGGGGTGTCCAATCGCGAAGTGGGTAATTCACCTCAGCGTGGTCGGCGCGCCTTAACGGCAAACACTCACCTACTTGCCGAATGGTCTCCCTCACGTCCCGTCCTGTCAGTCGCACGGGAGAGAGCGAGCCGCTTCAGACTCCCGAGCGGAGTGCATAAGCGGAGGTGACTTCGCAAAGCTCGCTTAGCGTGCCTCCTTCGTCCTCTCCCCCGCCTTCCCCCACAGCCCACCCCCATTCCCGTCTGCGCTCCACGGCTTCCTGCCCCCCCTCCATTCATTACCCACGCTCGTCCGTCCGTTCATACGCAAGTGTGAGCGTATCGGCTTGCGCTTAGCGGGAGAGATATAATATAGATACTGCGAGCCTCCTTTCGACTAGGCCACCGAGGGAGGGAGGGTGTGCTGCTGCTGGTGGAGGAGGATGAACGTGAGGTGAGCGAGGGAGGGTCGGCAAAGAAGGAGGTGGAGTGGTTCCTCATTCCCGCGAACGACCGCGGCGAGTGAACCAGAGAAAGCGCAAATACGCGCGACCTCTCCGGCAAGATGGCCGCGGCCGAAGCAGGGTGGCTGGGGGTCGCCTTCCACGCGGCCGCGCTCGCGTACTACGCGTACGTGGACCACGTTCTCACGGACGGAATGGGGAGAGTGCACCTGGCCATTAATCTGGACCCCGACGACCCAGAGATTCTGCGGTGGAGAAACGGCATCCCTTATTACTTCACCTTCTGGAATCTGGTAAAGTTTGGGGAAATATGATTTGGCCGTGAACTTCCTTTTTTTTCTCTTGTGGCGAATGTCGTTTGCTTGAAAACCGCGGTTCAATGAGCTTCAGGACGTATAGTACCCCTGGTCATTATTTTCCGAAAGTCATGGAAACATTCGATTTTCGAGAAAATGCACTGATTTTAAAATTTCAAATACAAGCTCTAGGAAAGTTGTGTAGTAAAAAACACCGGAATTAATCCGAGCTCAGTCAACCTGAAGTGCTCTGGACACTCAAATAGCAATTTTATATTATTTACAAAAGAAAACGTATCGTTTCTTATTGTGAAAAATGTAGCTGATGGATATCATCCATCTCCTGTATTCGATGATGGTTTGTGCAAAGAATGATCGCATAATTCTTTACTGACAGTTCACCCTGAAGACCCATGCATCTATAATTGTCTTTCTTATGAATAATTCTCAAGATATTTATTAAGACAATATCATCTTTATAACTTTCAGCGTAGTTCTTCTTCAAGTTTTAGAGAGAAAAATGACGCTGTTGACCTTATTTTTAACTTAAAATATCTCATACCGGTTCAAAGCACTATCGCAACCTCAGTTCTTCAGTTTGACTGAGAACAAAGAGATCTCCTCAGTGTCTTGGCCTACCGACGTACTAGGTACCTACCAACGAGGAGGTGCAAGACTGCTTAATACGGGAGGTCCCTATCCAAAAAACATCATTTCATTAACGTGCATAGCATACGGTTGAATTAAAATAATTTGCTTATTTTAAAGCAGAATAATTCAACCAGTTCGTATTTCCCGAGTTTTGCATTCATGAAACAGCTTCAACTTTTGAATTTTCTGAACTGATTAAGTTTTAAGGGGCCACCAAATCTTATTCCAGGGTCTCGTGTTTGAGGGTGACTGACCCAATTATTTTTTGTTGGTGGAATCAAAAACTTAGCTGCGCCGCTGTCTTGGTTTTGAGAACATTTAGAATGAAGCTTATCCTCATTGCAACTTGTAATTTAACCTAGGTTTTAAAATTGCATTGGGCTGAATATAAATACGACAAATAGGTATTGTATGCCTTTAAGAAGGTTAACTAGAGCAGTTCGGACATGTTGCAATCAGCTTTTCAACAAAAGAAAATGCGCGCTCAGAGGCATTCTGTCTGTTCCTATCGCAAGGCAGCGAAATGACCAACACAAGAGCCTCTTAAAACTGAGGACACAACCCGGTGTCATTGATCCAAATGGCAACACACTGCCTTACCCGCCTCCCAAAGTGTTCATGGAGCATTTATCTGTGAAACGAGCAGACATTTTGCCAACATTGCTGGTTCGGTGTGTTATACGCTGACCTTCCTCTTTGGTCGTGTGCTGAAGTATTACCTTAAGACGAAAATCGCATTCGCGAAACCTTTAAATACCCAATGACTATCAATACTCATGTTCGGATGGAAGGGGGGATATTGATAGAAATACTTTGGCATTAATGAATACCTTGAACAATTTCTTATTAACTCTCATTCTTCATTTTGGGCACGTGACAAATTTTGTGGCACATATTTGAATAATGCATATTTAATTATTGCAAATATTCACAATTACGGTCATTCCGTAAATATAAATAAAATAGTCCAAGAGAGATCTGGGATAAAATACCACGGTAAGGCTCTTAACGTCTCTCTTAATGGAATGAAAGTTTTCTTCTCTGGAAGCACTGATTGCAATCAATTTTTACATTTTAAAGCTATGAACAGATAAACCCAGGGGTGTCTTTCTTGAGCGAGGGCCGAGCTCACTCCGAGCTCAAGCCCGAAGTCACGTGAAATTCTCTTCTTTCAGGGCTGGGGCCCCAGCCCACTTCCTTGAGTGATTTCCCACCAAGTGACCATAAGATTGTACCTCTTGGAATTTTAGACAGGATTGTTCAAAAGCATCACCGGGAATGTGAACCGGTGGCCTTCCCATCAATAGCCGAACGCATACACCTACTTGACTATCATGCACTCGTTTCCATTTCAATATGCACATTTATCAAAACGTAATAACGTCATTAATAAAAATTCCAAATCAACTAATTACTCTCTATGAAACCCGGTTATGTTCATGATTATTTCTGTTTTTTAATAATCTAACCATGTTCTCTTGGAAGATATATTCATGCGCCATTTGATCACCCGTCCAAAGAATATGTTTTTTATTGTTTCTTCGAGTTCGAGAAGGCGTTGAATAAAGTGAGTAGAATTCATGAGTGTTTTAAAGAAGATAAAGGGTCGCACCCAAAAGTGGTAGGACTGTTTTTTTACAAGAATTTTAATGACGATATACTTACATCGACTTAATAATCTTCAAAGTATGCTCCTTGAGCTGCTACACACTTAGTATAACGTTGCTCCCATTCCCCGTACGCCCGCTGGAAATTTTCTTTGGGGATGCCGTTGATGACCCTCGTCGAAGCCTCTTGAACGGCCTTCATCGAGTCAAAACGTCGTCCCTTGAGCTGTCTTTTCATCAGGGGGAAGAAGAAGAAGTCCGGTGGTGCCAGATCGGGAGCATAGGGCGGGTGCGGCAACGTGGCAACGCCGTATTTGGCCAGGAGCTGTCTGACGACGAGCGAGCCATGGCAGAATTTTCGGCACCATCTTGGCGCACACCTTGCGCATGGCCAAATCCTGTGAAATAATCCGTTGGACGTTGGATGCAGACAGACCCAACTGGTCTGCAATTTCTTCACTGATTAAGCGTCGGTTTGTGTTCAGCAGTGTCCTCACTCTGTCCACATTCGTGTCGGTTCTTGCCGTCGACGGCCGTCCGGAGCGATGGTCGTCTTCAACGAGCTCCCTACCCTCTTTAAACAACTTGTGCCACTCAAATACTGTGAAACGGCTTAAGGCAGTGTCCCCATAAGCCTGCTTGATCATATCGAGGGTCTCAGTGGCCGTCTTTTCCGAGTTTCGCACAAAACTTCACGGAATAACGTTGCTCTAAATTCAGATTCATTTTGTTTTTCGACGCGGACAAAAAACTTGCTTCACTAAAAACGATGTCCTCACTCAACGACAGCTTGCAAGCGACTGAGGTCGGTATCGGTCTGTTGCTAAGAGCCCCCTCCACCTTACCCTGCCAAGCAGACCCCCCTCCACCGCTCCGTTCGCGCCAGAGAAAACCAGTCCTACCACTTTTGGGTGCGACCCTGTAGAAGTAGATGGAAGGAATAGGAGATTTATCGTTGCTCTAAATTCAGATTCATTTTGTTTTTCGACGCGGACAAAAAACTTGCTTCACTAAAAACGGTGTCCTCACTCAACGACAGCTTGCAGGCGACTGAGGTTGGTATCGGTCTGTTGCTAAGAGCCCCCTCCACCTTACCCTGCCAGGCAGACCCCCCCTCCACCGCTCCGTTCGCGCCAGAGAAAATCAGTCCTACCACCTTTGGATGCGACCCTGTAGAAGTTGATGGAAGGAATAGGAGATGTATCTGCAACCTTTTACATGTCTCAGACTCTTCAGGTTGCGTTTGGCGGTTAGAGGGTCAAATGGGCAGTGTTAGGAAGGGGATTAGGACAGGGGTGTCTGCTGTCACCAGTATTTTAATCGTATGCGAAGAGAAAGTGATATAAGATTCATGAGAATTGCTGGAGTCAGGAATGAAAGTCTCTGGGGAATTTATAAAATCAGTTAGGTTTGCAAATGATCAAGCGTCGCTTAGCCAGTCAGGCAAAGCTGCAATCATTGCTGAGCGCATTAGAGAATCAATATGATAGCTAAGGGATGAGAACCAATGTTAATAAAACGAAAATTATGAGGTTTCCTAGAAAGAGGAAGGCTAAGTTAAACGTTGAAACTGAGAAGGTCGAAAACAAGAGAAGGTGAAACAGTTAACCAATCTGCGGAGTTTTTTTAACCAAGTCGGTCGAAGTATTTAGATAGATAGATAGAGGTCTTTATTTGGGCGAAATTGAGACCAAATGGTCGAAGTATTTATGATCTTAGAAGATGAAGAGCGTGTGGCAAAGAAGATTTTCACATGGAGGAGGAGTTTTATGTCATGGACTTGTAGAAAGAATGCAAAGAAGAGATAAGTGAAAACTCTCATGGATAGCATGGTTTTTTGCGTCGCGGGAATTCGGTTTTGCAATGTAGGTGTGGGGTAAAATAGAAAAACTGAAACGGACAGAAAGGAAAACAAGCGAATAAGTAATAGGCATGTCGGAGGAGGAGGGAAATTCACGATGTTTCAATTCAAGGGAGGTAGGAAAGGTACATGTACAGCGTTTAGACCAGAATAATTTTGACGATGGAATGTTGAAGGCTGCAATGAAGGGGAGAACGTTAGGCAAGCGAGGTAGGGGAGGAAAAGGATAGGCAAGAGGTATGGAATGAAGACGGTATAAAGTATGCGGAATTGAAGAAGGGTTGTTTAGGATAAACTTGGAGAACTGCGGCTGATGGTACAAAAATTACTTTAGGTCATCTGCTAATATGCTTAGTAATGAAGGAATTTGACATTAAAGTAATAACCATTCGCCTAGACTCAAACCCGGAACCATCGATTAATTGGTGATTGCTCGAACCAATTGAGCTATCGAGGACTTCCTTCACTAGGATCCCTCGGAACCCGATTCCTTCGGAAAAAGAGGTATCCGAGCTCGAGTCCCGGTCGAGCCGAATGATTTTCACACTGTTAAATTCTGTACTTGAATGTATTTTAGGGTGTGAACTCTACCAATAACTTTAAACCGATATCTGTGAAAACGCTTCATATCCAGTTTTACTCCTTTCCAAATAAAACCAACATTACTCAAGTGTACGTTCCTATGGCTGACTTACCAGATAAACCGGTTAAAAAGTTTTACGAGAATGTCACCAATCATGAGACACCTGAAAAAGGAGGATATTAACGATCGGGGATTTCAATGTCAAAATTGGCGAATGAAGATAAGAAGAAGCTATGGCCTCGTGTGAAATATGGGCACGTAATGGTCGCGGTGATCGACTGAGAATCTTTACCATAGCTCATGAATTAGTCAAAACAAACACTTTTTCTTGTTACCATTCAGATTTTTTTTACATTTGGAGGTCACTTTAGGGTAGCCCGAATCACGCCATCGTAAATCAGATTATTATATCATGATCTGTAAAAGATACAGAAATTCAAAGGAGTTATAGACATGAAGGTGCTGCTATCGGATTCAACGCTAATCCACTGATTGAAAAAATAACACTCAATAAAATAGAAATTTAGCTAACAAAATGCGGTTTAAGACTCTTGCAATATGATTGAATAAAGCCAAAGTTACCAAATTATCTGGAAAAAGCCATATATTTAACGGTAGAGGTAAAGGAAACGGAGGATGTACAAGAATTATAAATATTTTAAATCAATGAATTCTTGACAAACACCTGATACTAAAAATAGGGTAAAGATGAACAAGATGGCATATACGAGGGTAATCCCAGAAGTACCCGACCCAACAAAGAAAACACAAACATTTTAGAAAAAAAATATTTATTTTTCAGCATAATCTCCTTTCAGCTCTGGACACTTTTCCAAGCGATGTTCAATAATTTTCACACTCTTTTTATAGTAAGAACTGTCTTGCACCTCAAAATAGCCATTAACTGCCGACATCGCTTCTTCACGGTTGGTAAATCTTTGACCACCGATCCATTTTTTCAAGTTTGCGAACAGAAAATAATCCGAGGGAGCTAGGTCTAGCTAATAGGGTGCATGAGGTAGCAATTAAAACTTTGATTCATGAATTTCGGCCTTTGCAATGACGAATTTGTGAGGTCTTGATGTAACAACACTTTCTTCTTAGCCAAATGCGGCCGCTTTTGCTCGATTTCTTCGCTCAAACGTTGCAATAAGTTCGCATAATACCCGCCCTTGATAGTTTTTACTTTTTCAAGATAGTCAGTGGAAAAGTACGAGTATTTCTTTTTATTTCAATAATGAACTACCGCCATCTTTAGGTCAGGCCGGTTACTTCTGGGACCACCTTCGTAATATGCCTTAGATAATGGCAGAGTAAAGGATGGTACAAAGCGAAGATGAAGTAAGATCAAAGACCTTGCAGAAATGAGTAACATCTTCAGGTGCCATAATATCTGATTATAATCAATGATCGGCATATCAAGATGCTTAAAGTTTACAGTTCTCTCACGTGGAGTAGAATATTGGTGATAGATGGAATTATCCATGAAGAAATCGAGGCACTTGATGGCTCGAGGATTATGTAGAGCTGTAGACGAATATAAAATATCTTGTGTGCTGAGCATGATACGAATCAGGAGGAATTATGCAGAGCGAATAAAGACCGGAAAGTCCTGATTTATTTTAAGTGCCAAAAATTCGAATACCTGAGCCAAATAGTACGAAATTAATACCGATATAATCTGCTGCAGCTCATCCTTTATGGGAAAGTAAACGGGAGAAGAAGCCCAGGCGGAAAAGTATAACATAGCTGCAAAAAAATAAGGAAATACCTTACCTTAAGGTGTGTATATGTACATATACGAGGGTGGCCTGAAAAGATTGCGACCTAACAAAGATACAAGACATTATATATATATATATATATACATATATATATATATATATATATATATATATATATATATATATATATATATATATATATATATATATATATATATACTGTATATATATATACTATTCCGAAAAAGGTAAAGGCTACATTATGTGAGGACTATAGGACAATTAGTTTGATATCCCACGCAGCTAAAGTTGTTCTTAGGATCATAAACAAAAGGATAGAGAGTAAGGCAAATGATTACTTAGGGAATGATCAGTTTGGGTTTAGGAAGGGGAGCGGTACGCGTGATGCCATTGCAGTAATGAGATTATTAATCGAGAGGAATATAGAATACAACCAGGAGGTATTTGCCTGTTTCGTAGATTTCGAAAAAGCGTTTGATAGAGTGAATTGGAAAAAACTAATTAGTATTCTGCAGAAAATAGGAATAGATTGGAGGGAAAGGAGGCTAATCCGCAACCTGTACGTCTCAGACTGCTCAGGTGCGAGTGGGGAACGGGGAGTCCGGTTGGGCAGTGTTAGGAAGAGGTGTAAGGCACGGTTGTCCAATGCCACCGGTGCTGTTCAACGTATATGGAGGAAATGATTAAGGAAGCATGGGATGAACTGGAGATAGGAATGGAAGTGGGCGGTGACTTCGTAAAATCAGTTAGGTTTGCTGATGACCCAGCTATAGTTTATCAGTCAGCCAAGGGGCTGCAAGCATTGATTAGTGAATTGGAAATTCAGTGTGACAGGTATGGGATGAGAATCAATATTAATAAAACAAAGGTTATGCGATTTTCTAGAAAGAAAAAGGCTAAGCTTAACATTAGAATGGGAGGGCAAAAACTAGAGCAGGTAGAACAGTTTACGTATCTCGGTAGTGTTTTGGACCAACACGGTCAAAGTATTAGGGACGTAAGGAGAAGAATTGCGCTAGGCAAAGAGGCTTTCACAAGGAGGAGGGAGTTGATGACAGGGACGTTGAGTAAGGATGTTAAGAAAAGACTCGTTAAAACTTTGATATGGAGCGTAGATATGTACGGCGCGGAAACGTGGTCATTGAAGCAGGAGGATAGACGTAGATTGGAGGCTTTTGAAATGTGGGTGTGGAGAAGAATGGAGAAGGTGAAATGGACAGAGAAGAAAACAAACGAGAAAGTACTTGGTATGGTGGGCGAAGAGAGGGGTTTTTTGGGAGCAATCCAATGGAGACAGGAAAAGTGGCTGAAGGGGGTATTGACCGGCAGCGGGATGTTGAACACTGTAATTAAGGGGATAATGTTAGGCAAACGAGGAAAGGGCAGGAACAGGATAGGGATGTTGGACGGGATGAAGGGAGGAAGAAAGTACTCAGAGCTGAAGAGGGACCTGATGTAGAGTAGGATCTTGTGTATATATTTATATATATATATATATATATATATATATATATATATATATATATATATATATATATATTAGTATATAGTATGTATGTGTGTGTATATGTGTATAAAAATATTTCTTTGACTGGGAATTGAACTACGGATCTTTCAACTTGCCGGGCCGATGCTCTTAAGCAGCCCGGAAAATTTTCAGTGATAATGGTATGCTCTGTCATCTTATCAATGTCAGCACGATATGCGGTCGTGCACACACTTAACCGACGGTCTGAATTCAGGACTTCACGCACACGTCAGGAAGTAATTGTTACCGATACATTTTATACAAACCTTATTTATATTTATATATAAATTTATAATTATATATACATATATATACACATATATATTATGTATATATTCTTCATAATATTGTATAATAGCACATGTATTACATATATAATCATATATACGAGGGTAATCCGGAAAGTAGTACCCGTTCGTGCCGCATGAAGTGCTGACGACGCGAGTAGCCGCTGGACGAGGTCAGACAGCTTCAGTGGCTTGTCTGCCTTCTCTGAGCCAAGTTGCGTGACGCTAGCATTGCCTGTGTTGTTTCTGTGATTGTTTACAATGTTTAAAAAAATTGAGAACGCCGCCAGTTGTGAAGTGAGGGCAGTGATTAAATTCCTCAATGCAAGAAACGTTCGCCCATGTGATATTCATCGCCAATTAAAGGAGGTGTATGGAGACAATGTAATGGACGAGTCGTCTGTTCGGCGGTGGTGTCGCAACTTCAACATGGGGAGGGGGAACACACACGACGATGAGCGTTCGGAGAGACCGTCTGTCATTACAGACCAACTGGTGAGCTCAGTTGACGAATTCGTGAGGAACGATCGGCGCGTCACAATTGATGACATCTGTGAGCATTTTCCCAATGTTTCTCGAACAATTGTTCATGAAATTGTTAAACACCATCTGCATTATGCAAAAATTTGTGCAAGATGGGTCCCTCGCGTATCTCAATGAGCTGGCGGCGAAGGACTATGCAGCAGGAATACAGAAACTTGTCACACGTTATGACAAATGCCTTAATTTGCTTGGAGATTATGTTGAGAAGTAGTTTAAAGTATCCTCTTTCAAATAAAATTTTTTTATGTTTGTTAATATTTACTTTTGTGTCTTTATTTCACGAACGGGTACTACTTTCCGGATGACCCTCGTGTGAGTGTATATATATATATATATATATATATATATATATATATATATATATATATATATGTTCTTCACGGGCATATTTTTTATAGAATGCCTTTATGTTGAAATAAATTACTATTAAAAATTTTACTTTCGATTAAGATAAAATTAAGAATCCTCTGTATGCATGTATAATCAAGTGAAGACTTACCACACTGGTCACGTTGACTTGTGTAAATGATAGGAGTAACCAGGGTAGGAGTGGTAAATGAAAGAACCGTTTTGATTGGTTCGGGGTATGGAGAGGGGTCAGTTTTAGGGGGGGAGCATATTGGTTAAAAGGCGACGGAAAATCCGAAGCAATTATATTCATTAGCATTACTCTTAACCTAGTTTCTGTCATTATTTTTCCATATCTCACCGCCCATATCTATCCTGATCCCTCTCAAAGACTCATCTCACTGTATCCCATCCTCCTCCGAACACCGGTGATTGAATAGATACAAATAGACGATCGCATTGCAATATGATACACTTAATAATGAATGATGGAGTAGTATGAAGCCAGCAATCGTTATGAAACTGGCACAATTAATCTTTGTTATTAGAAATCTATAGGCGTGATTTTCCTTGTAATGATGGAATGTTTCCCTTGCATCTAGCCTAAAACAGAGCTGGATACTCTACTGATTCTGGAAACAATTAAGTGGTTCACCCATTGTGACAATAACGTTTGACAATAATTCAGAGGAAATAATAGGCTTGCACTTAATACGAGCACAATGGCTCTTTTCATCCCATCTTCCTTCAAACTTCCTACCCTACTTCCTCCCGTCTCTTCATGTAACTTAGTTTTCGTTTTGCATGAATACTTCACCGCTTTTTAGCGTGTCTTGAAGTTATAGAATACATCCAGTTTTGAGGAGTACCTGGGTAGATTATTAATTCCTCTTTCGCCATTGACGTGGGGATATGTTTTTTATGCATCCTTATGAAAAACTAAGAAATAGATTCAAATAGCCCGGGAGATGCCTCGACAGTAACTTTTAACGGAGTAATCCGCAAATATGCATTAATAATGCATAATTTGATTGATGTGTGGTGTAATTTATTATATGTAATAGCTTAATTTTATTTTTAATTTATCTTTTTTTCTCTTGCTGATTAATGGCTGTAAATGGGATGGGGATTTACTTGTTTTGTTAAAGAGATTTGTGTTTTGAAGTCTGGTTTCATGTACTATCTTTTGCAATTATTTGGGACTTAAGTGCCACCTGACAATGTCTATTAGCACATGTGTATTTTTAATAATAATAATAATTAAAATTCAGGCATTTCAAAGTGTAAAAATCATTCTCCTTGACCGGGAATCTATTTTACAAATATCCTGTACGTTTATGATATCTGTTTCTGTGAAATAAAAACTTCACTGAAATAAATTTTCTGAACCCTTTTCCGGTATACAATTTAATTGGATATTTAATGTGGCACGATTAATTTAACAATATATATGTACCCGTTATGCTTACTTTCATCCCGAATTAGCGTTACATTTTAAAATCTCGAAGAGCTTGCAAAGGGCAAGTATCATGAAATTTAAGTTTGGAGTAATAGCTTTCTAGGAAAATTCTTCCACTCACTGATTAATTATCTGTATAGAGTTAATCTATATGGAAAAATTACTACCTCTTTCAACATGACTGCCGTATATTTTAAAACTCTTTATTCCATTAACAGGCTTTTTCCCATCGCCTCCGTTTTAAATCTTTTCTTCCCGCATGCATCGTTTCCATTAATTGCAGGAGAAGGTACTGGCAATAAGAAATAATATTACTCAGTTTGTCTCACAATCAGGAATGAGTGCTGAATATTTGTGAGTGGAGTACTTGGGAGTATTCAAAGGATAATGTCAAGGAACGGTACGATTTCGGGCGGGTGTAAATATAAAATAAGCGTAAGATTTAAGCTTAACCTTAAGCGAAACCCTCATTATTATACTCTCCCTCAACCCTCAAATTATATTAGTATGGGTTGTAATTTGAGCTCACCATACTTGAAAGTGAGCAGGTTGCGACTTGGAAGCATGTTTGTTTTAATATTTCACACTAATGGACCCGGATGGGCATTTGTGGATGAGAACCATATTTTTCATAGTTCAACGACGATGCCTTGTTCAGTGATAATATACGAGGTCTGTTCAAAAAGTATCACGAAGATTGTGTTTTTTCAAAAATTATTTATTTATTCATGAATATCTATTTTTCCCCTTCAAAGTTACCCCCATAAGATATTATACACTTGTGCCAACGTTTTTTCCAGTCCTAGAAGCACTTCAAGAAATCGTTTTTTGTGACCTTGTTCAGCTTCTCCTTCGATGCAGTCTTTATCTCGTCAATCGTAGCGTAGCGTCGTCCTTTCATGGGTCTCTTCAGTTTCGGGAGCAAGAAAAAGTCACTGGGGGCCAGATCTGGGGAATGCGGTGGCTGCGGCATCATTAGTGTGTTGTTTTTGGCCAAAAATTCGCGCAAAAGTAGCGATGTGTGACCACAGGCGCTGCCATGGTGCAAAAGCCAATTTTTGTTCTTCCACGAATTTGTGGTGGATTGCTTCGCGCAAATTGCGCATAACTTGCAGGTAATATTCCTTATTTACCGTTTCACCCTGTGCCAAGAACTCATGATGCACCACGCCCCTGCAATTGAAGAAAACTGTAAACAAAACTTTCACATTCGACCGAACTTGGCGCGCTTTTTTCGGTCTTGGCTCGTGCTGCAGCTTCCATTGGAATGATTGAGCTTTAGTTTCCACGTCATAACCATAAACCCATGATTCGTCACTAGTTATGACCCTCTGGAGCAAACTTCGGTCGACGCGTGACACCTCATTAGCAATGTTGATGCGTTGCTGGTTTTGGTCAAAATTGAGCAATTTTGGTACGAATTTCGCGGCGACCCGTGTCATGCCCAAATCATTGATAATGGTACGAGCCTATCGACATGTTTAGGCCCTCAGCAACTTTTCTAATGGTGATTCGACGATTGGCCAATATTATTTTCTTCACTTCATCAATGTTTTCGCCTGTTGTTGACGTGCTCGCGCATCCGGCACGCTTTTCGTCTTTCACATCTTCTCGACCCTCTGAGAACATTTTGTACCCCCGATAAACGTTGCTTCGGTCCAAGGTAGCTTCTCCTTATGCCACAGTCAGCATTTGGAATACGTACGCGCACTTAATTTCGTTTTTCACACAAAATTTGATACAGATTCTTTGGTCCATTTTTTGGAAAAGGCAAAAATCGTAGACAAGCCAAAACACGTCCAATCAAAACAGCTGTCATCAATTAACTGAGAATTCAAAATGGCCGAACCTTTCGGCGTAAGTGCGAGACATAAGAATCAACATAATGCCACATAAAAGCGAAAATCAAATATACGTAACCCGCAAAAATTCAAATTTCGCGATACTTTTTGAATAGACCTCGTATAATTACACTAAAACGGTTGAATACGATGTATTAAAGTTACTTGAAGCTCTTTGATTGTGTGAGCAATTTTTCTTAATGTTAAATGTCAATTCTATTGCCTCTTTTTCCTTGTTTCTCTTATTTCGTGGTTTTATTTGTCCTCTTGTTCGTTGTTTAATGATATTGTTTGTTGCTCATTTATCGTTCCTGCAGAATAATTCGTCATCAACATCTTCGTAATTTGGAAAGAGCTTTGCTTTTTTTTGTATTTTCTTAATCTATATTTTCTTTACGTACTCAGGTCAATCATCTCGCCCCAGAATTTAAAAAAATTCAGAGGGAAATGAGTCTTCGAAGACCTTTTCTATTATTCTGAAGTATGTCTTTTTGTATTTTCCAATATGAAAGAAGAGTAAGTGGTGGAGGTTTAGCAATTTTGAAGCCCGTACGTAAAAGGAGAAGTTATCAATTTTTCGATCGTATACATTCAATTTTCGAATGCAAAATAGTGAATTTTCTGGATTCACTCATATGTCATTGAAATATATTTCCGGTAGATCATGAATGTTAACTGACTATCTCAACAACGAGCCTCAGCCTACTCCATCGACCACAAATGTGCATGACATACGTACGTCCCATGGCAGTAGCTTGCGAACCGTGAAAGGAAAGAAAGGGAGGGAAGTAGACTGGAATACATTTAGGGTAAGGTCGAAGTCATCGTGAGCACACAAAGGGTCAGTCCAGAGAAAAACTCCTTTGGGCACTTAATCAAATTAACCTCTCAATGATATTTCCTCTTTCAAATCACTAATGGATGCATGTACTGGACGCACGATAACAGTGCCAAACCAATCATGAATAATTAAGTGCTGTGTCTAAGGAATAATTTTGCTCATTTAGAGCGCAAATAATTAATAATGAATGAATTAATGACGCAATGACTTCTTAATGGTTTAAATAACTTTCGCTGTTGCGAGAGAGTCGCCATCAGTTTCATTCAAATCAAAAAAATATTAGTAATTGGTAGATGCTTATTAAGTTTAATTTACTATCCCAATGCTAATATTGAAAGATAAAGAGATACTCATAATATACCGACATGTTCTTTTGAATGCAACTTATTCACCTACTGAAATATTCATGTTGAATGAAAAATAATTCTGTTGAAATTCTAGATATATTTACAATAATAAAATGTACTTCTTTCTGATACAGAATGTTTCTTTATATCATAGTCTATCCATAATGAAGAAATGGATATGTATAATAATGAGTCTCTTTCTTCACTATCGAATCATCTCCGTTTTAGATCCTCCACCAGATATATTTCACTTGCTGCTGCATTGACAACGTTTCTGAATGCATCCCGATACATGGACCCATCAAACTTCAGAGAACGGCGCGAACATTGCGGAGGATAATGTTGTCATCCATTCTTTTCCCTTCCGCAATGGTAAGAATCATCATTAACTTATATTAATTTCAAATTGCTCTTTCCTAGTGAATCGAATTACAATACGAATTATCGTTTTTATTACAATCGCGAGCGTTTCCGATTCGACATCTTGCAAATTCCCAGCATAACAAATAAGGCCGCCGAAAAAGTAAACACGAGGAAGACTTTTGGTGGTATCACAAAATTTGCTTTAGCTGTGAGTGTCGGGAAAGTATCAAGAAGTCATTGATGAAATTTTACAATTTTCAAAAGAATACGTGTGCAGTCAAATTTTGTTTCCAAGTGGAAGATATCCAATTTAAAAATATTCAGTACATATAATGTACGAGGGTCATCCGGAAAGTAGTACCCGTTCGTGCCGCATGAAGTGCTGACGACGCGAGTAGCCGCTGGACGAGGTCAGACAGCTTCAGTGGCTTGTCTGCCTTCTCTGAGCCAAGTTGCGTGACGCTAGCATTGCCTGTGTTGTTTCTGTGATTGTTTACAATGTTTAAAAAAATTGAGAACGCCGCCAGTTGTGAAGTGAGGGCAGTGATTAAATTCCTCAATGCAAGAAACGTTCGCCCATGTGATATTCATCGCCAATTAAAGGAGGTGTATGGAGACAATGTAATGGACGAGTCGTCTGTTCGGCGGTGGTGTCGCAACTTCAACATGGGGAGGGGGAACACACACGACGATGAGCGTTCGGAGAGACCGTCTGTCATTACAGACCAACTGGTGAGCTCAGTTGACGAATTCGTGAGGAACGATCGGCGCGTCACAATTGATGACATCTGTGAGCATTTTCCCAATGTTTCTCGAACAATTGTTCATGAAATTGTTAAACACCATCTGCATTATGCAAAAATTTGTGCAAGATGGGTCCCTCGCGTATCTCAATGAGCTGGCGGCGAAGGACTATGCAGCAGGAATACAGAAACTTGTCACACGTTATGACAAATGCCTTAATTTGCTTGGAGATTATGTTGAGAAGTAGTTTAAAGTATCCTCTTTCAAATAAAATTTTTTATGTTTGTTAATATTTACTTTTGTGTCTTTATTTCACGAACGGGTACTACTTTCCGGACAAATGTACAGTACAGTATTAACAAAAAATACTTTTGAAAAATTTCTTGTGAAGAAAATCAGGAAGCATTCTGAGGTATTTTGCATTGCACAAACAAGCTGTTCAATTCACATTTCCATATTCATAAAGAAATCTTTCGTCATTTGACGAGATTCTTGTGTGGATGTCCAAAATATCATCATCCGTTATTTCTCAAGCCGTGTTTGGAAATAGGGACTTGCCTTTGACACCAAATAAAAATCAGTTAAGCTGTTTAAAAAAATTTATTTCATGATTTTATTTTATTTTTTTACATTATAAGAACATAATCGTTGGATCTCTCCCCAGAGATAATTTTTTATTTCTTTTGGCACCTCTTAAAAATATCGTTCGCCATTTCTATAGCATTATAAATATATTAGGGAATGATAAAAGTTTGAAAAGGTAGCACGTTTTTACTGTTGAATCCAACTTATTGTTGATATTAATACTTATGCATCCGTAATTCTAAAATCTGCAACTGGAACACTCTGTAATTAAATAATTTAGGTTTTTGTCGACAGAATTTGTAGTTTGTGTGGTTTTAAGTGAAAAAGTAAAAATTTAAGTCATTATTTAAAATTAATATCTATAAATAAGAGCCTGCCTTAGTATCCGAGATCACCATTTGTCGTTCCTTCAGCATTTAGACTCCAATTAATTCTTTTTACATCTCTAATTTTAGTGTGTAATTGATTTCCGGGAATCTCAGATATATTTTTAATGACCTAGTCTGAAAAGAAAACATTTTGTGATATCAAATTAACGAGTAGGCATTTATACCATGAATTATGTATTTAAATTTCTAATATATTTATATTAAAAATGAGCAAATCATACAATGAGCTTTATCTTACTTTAGTTGAGCGTCCCTCGCTTCTGGGAAAAATTAAAAATCTAGCTTTCTTCATTTGTAAACGAGCAATTTTTGTTGAATTCGATAGACCCATTATTTTTTGTAGTTGGTTGATTGTTTCATAAAATTATATTGAATCTTTTAATCGAATATCATTTAGTATTTATTTAGTATATTTTCGGAAACTTGAATATTTTGTGAATCACACAATATTTGAGGTGGTAGAATCCATTGCCTTCATCGCTACCTGAAGCAATTAACGTGTTTACTCTTAGTTTCACGTTGCGAATAAGAGCAAAGAATTTCAATTATCTATAGATCTATCTAAAGAATTAAATGAATAAGAGACCCATAGAAATTTTATCTTTTTTTTCGGCGTGCCTCTCTCGCAACGCTTCGACGTGAATCGGTGCCACGCGGACTAATGTCTTCCCAATCCATCTCAACCTTGCAGCTCGTGGTCGTCAACTTTTGGGCCATGGCTCTGTACGATCCCAGTATGATGTTTGTCCAGTATCTGTACTCGGGCCCCGCCTGGGTGAACCACGCATGCCACACCTTCGTCCTGCCGATTGTCCTCCTCGAGATGTACCTGCGAGCCACGACCGAGGAGCCGTGGGGCAAGGGAACGCACAAAACCCTCCTCATCCTCCACGCCTTCAACCTGGCCTATGGAATCACGTGAGTTCGTTCGGAACGGTCCGACCACTATCACTCGGGACCACTCACTCCCGATTCAAAGAAGCGAGAAGCAAGGCATGCAAATCGCATAAGCGGAACGTAGTACGTCTACCAGTAAGCAGAAATCGTTTAATCAAAATTAAACAAACAAGAAGTTATTTGTTTTATTTCCGAATGTCAGCGGTCATCCCGGAGGAGTTTCTTCTCATGAGAATGTAGATGTACCTACGCACATAAATATTCATAAATAACATCGACCAATCAAGGAGAGGTCAGCGAGAGGAAACACAAAAGAAAACAATGTACTTACCCAGGCACATTTGAAGCTCCTTAAGTCTGAGGCTTAATATTTGCAAATACATGTTTTGCATGTAAATAGATTAAAATTACAGGGTAATATACACCCTTTGTTAGATTCTAAATGGACTGTGGGTTGGCACTAAGCATCACTTTCAATGCTTTCAAAGAAGATTCCCGGGATTGTATTTATAGAAAAAACATATGATTCGGTGGTTTGTAGTGTGCGGAAATGGAATTAGGAGAAGGAAAAAGGAAGGAGAGCGGCGGACGGCGTAACGGGTTGTCGTGTGCAAAGACGGATGAGTCTTATGCGTACCTTTCTAAGTGAACTCATGGAAGGGGTGGCAAACGCCCAATTGAGCGAAGTTTTGTATAATCCTCAAGGAGGCTCAATGACAAATTCAAAATTAGCTGTCCTATTAACAGTTTTAAATTGTTCTCTGAAGACTAATTCCCGATGTAACCTAGGATACTCATGTAATCTATTAGACACTCAAGAATATGCGAACAAATTTATCCGGAACTAATCCTCCACACAGGATCAAACATGTATGTTTCAAACATGACATTATATTCAAATACTTTCTTTACACCGGATCTGAAAGTATCTTATTTACCTATTGAACCATTTATAAATACCGCAGGCGATATTTCGTACATCACGAAGGAAATGATGATAGTTTTTGACTACGTTTGGAAAAAACTTACTTTGTGAAAACGGGGTGTCATATTCTCAAAGGTCTGGTATCGTGATCAGATTAAGCGTTATCTTGATATATTTTGTGATATTATGGTCAAAACAGAGAGTTTTCTAATTGCATTAAGCATCCATTTTAAATGATGCAATGCCTTGTTGAGTAGGTGATGATTCATGTTCGTGGGAGGGACCTTGAGACAGTGAGATTTTTTCTTTTCCTTGTCAGTTTCACAATTGATAATGATGATATCGACCTTTTGGACCGTTTAATTGGTATTTTAGGAGAAATTCAGAAATTTTAAAGAATATACTCATTAAAGAATATATTATACCCTTATTAATGCCATCATTTCCAACAATTCCTTTGGTAATTAAATACACCGATAAATTATTTTTGAATGCTACATTGCTAAATCGACTGAGCAACATCCCGACTAACTTTCAGAATGAACATAGAGGCATAAAGTCCAGAATTAATTAATCCCTGTCAATCCAAAAGAATTAATTTATATTATGAAACTCAATAACTACATGTAATCCAATATAAATGGTTTTGGTGTTAACTTCACCCTAAATCTATCAGGTCGACCATGTGAAAAACAAGGTTATGATAAATATGATATCCATTGAATTTTTTTCACTAATATTAATTCACCATCGACACATTTGAAGCATTCGTGTAGGTTTGTAAGTTAACCGCTGTCTGTGATAAATCTTTTTTTATTAATATAGCACATTATTTCGTATCCACGTGTCCTTGCACAAATTTAGGTCATAACTCTTTGCAAACGTTTGAATTGTGACTCACTCTTCCTTTCAATATCGCTCATCTCAGCTTATCTAAGGGCCTAAAAAATAAAAAAGATGGGTAATAGTATTTTTGATAGAAATGACGTTAGTTAATGACATTTAAAAACTTCAATTAGCGTTGTATTAGATCAACTGGTCGACAAATTAAGGGGACGATGAAGGAGCATGGAGATCTTTTTCGGAGTATTCACGACGCTGCTGGCTTTGACGAAAAGCGTGCCAGATAAGTTCTATTTAGGTCATCTTACCCCTGTTATTTTGCACTGCACGAATAAAGAACGGACGTGAGACTCAATAAAACAATTTGACATAGCTTGCTAATCGTACTCAATGCACCGAGCGTGTATTTCCACCTCTCCTCAACCTCCCAACTATCTATCGCTCTGCGCCGATAATCCTCCGAGACGATTGCACTTGACCTTCGCCTTTTTGGTGTTTCCATGCCCCTCC
Organism: Hetaerina americana; assembly: GCF_022747635.1. Taxonomy (NCBI): domain Eukaryota; kingdom Metazoa; phylum Arthropoda; class Insecta; order Odonata; family Calopterygidae; genus Hetaerina; species Hetaerina americana. Next base: position 89,838,429 of record NW_027286874.1, read on the forward strand.
CCCCATTATGTGAGTCCACACTGCCATTCTTACGCAACCCTTTCGCATCGTGCCTCGTCCCTCCCCTCACCTCCCCCTCCCGGTCGCATGTGTCACTCCCGCTCCTCATGTATTCATCCTCTGCTCCCTAAGTCTACCAGCCGGCATCCCTGAATTGCACGCCTTGGGCACTGAACTCACCGCCGTAACCATTTCATAACTTTACATTATCAGCTTCCATATTTCCATTTATGTTCTTAAAAACCATTCTGAATGCCTTCTGGAAGGCTGGATTCGTGACACTGAAATGTTTAATTCAATTGATGTGGACTATCTCACCCTATCAATGCGAGTCATATGTTTTCAGGCAGCTAAAATCGCTTGTAACCAATGAAGTCGTCAAATGCATTGTGAGAGCCGTTTCATGATGACATTTGCAAAATATTTTCATGTTTTAAACGATAGAATTAATTTATTATTAGAGCTCAAACTGTCGTCTGTAAATGATATCGCTTCATACAAGTATCATAGGTTCTCAACCTCGGGGTTTGAAGTATTCACGCTTTCAGTAGGTTTTGTTGGCCCAAAAAATGACTAAATCTAACATTTTACTAGGACGTGTATGATCATACGAAAGGTATGATATTTGGCGCGTGTAAAATAATATTTGAAATAATTTATTTTAACTGTAATTTACCTACCAAAGTATGAATTAATTAATCGGAAATTTCCCTTTCTCCATTAACGTAATGATTCTATATGTATCCTAGTAAAAAACTAAGAAATTTTCACAAAATATGCATAATAAATATTTTAATATATTTAGAAGATAAAACTACTCTGAATAGATTATTTAAATGCTTTTATACTCTTAATTGAGTATAGTTTAGCTATTACAGTCAATACGTATCATTTTCATCCTTCTGCCTGGGGGCGTACGAGCCTCGCATGTACCTCCACGTTTGCTCTGATGATAGCGACCAGAGAAAGTCTTTTGCATTCGCACTCCTACAAACAAAAATCTAACAATATATTTCATTTGTACAAGGTATTGAATGAGAATAACTAAGCGGAATAAGTAGATCCGTGGAATTCTGTAAAATATAACAATGTTCATTGCGCCAGTTCATTCTCATCTCTCGCATCGGGAGCAGCTTCCCTGAGATACAAATTAATAAAAAATACTAGGGTGACTCGCGCCCCAAGTTTTTAATACTTCCTTCCATGGACTAGTACGACGCGTCATTTAATTCACTCAACTCAAGACTGAATTTGTTTGAATAGTTCTAAAATTCGGTGGTCAATGAATTAATGAACGACGAAGTTCATTATAATTTTTGAGTTGAGACGAGTCGCAGCGAGGCAAGTCGGTCGCGTAGTTTAAAGGCCAAGCAATCAAATCCCTTCTCTATTCATGGTATTATGTACCTAGTAATTTTTTGTTAATAGATTTGGCGAAAATGGACAAGCCTTATCTAGTAGGAAGTGTTGATTTCCGCATAAAAATATGAAATCAATATGACTGAAGGCTTTTTCATATATTACACTATATCCGAAGGGGGGAAAGGCTTCAATTAAGTGTGGCATGTTCATAGGGAAAGGTTAAATGAGTGAATTCTCACAAGAAGAGCACGAAGCCTGTATTATAAATATGGCAGATGGTGCCAATAAAATAATTCACCGCTATATCCAGCGTAGGAAAAACCCTGGCCAGTTTCAATCGACTCTACTGCTCAAATTACTTATTTAAATATTAAATATTGGAGGATAGATGGAATGGGATGATTAAATGATATTAGGAGGGTGTTGACAATTTGTGGCGTGTAACATGGCGGAAGTTGGCATTCAGAGTAAGCGATTAAACTCATTAGCTTGCATGTGGACTTAATGTCATTTTAAACATTTGCCTGCCAAAACACAACTCGTTATACAAGTTGCCCACTTCAATTCGTTTTAGATGCTGTTCTCTGGAATCGGGAGGGGCATTTCATTCCTTACGGATTTTATTACCGTCGTCTAAAAACCCTTGGTCACCAATTTGCTTTCTTTGATCTCGATTATTTCTATTTAGCTTTCAATCTGTTTCCTGAGATTTCAGAACAATTTGAAACATTCAACATCCATACAACCTGCGGGACACTCAGCTGCGACCTATGGGCTGGCATACTGCTCATAGCGGCTGTTTATTTAACGTAATGTCGTCCTCGTATCAACTTATAGAGAATGCAAAGCTGGCATCTTGTGCTCAGTCACTAATATGAGTAAAAAGTGGTTATGTAACTTCCTACTATAAGGATAGGACTCTTTAATCACCTTTTATTCCCATAGTTGTTGGAATTGAAGAATTTTTAAAAATAACCCTATTTTCAATCTCATCGATCTTTCACCTGGCTCATTTTCACAGGCGGGTTTATATAAGCGCTTTATCCTTTTGCTGAAAGGGACTGAAAGTTAAATGCTAATTAGGTCATGAGCATCTATAAATGAGTACGTCATACGCTGGTCCGAAGCCGCTCCAGGAAAATTTCTGATGAAGGAAATAAGCATTTTCGAGTGTGTGGTAACTTTTCTATGCTCATTTTCCAATTGTGAGTGACCGGATGGGCGTGGTAAAACTTTTTTCAGCAAAAATCATCGATGAATTCGATCTAACGAATTCTTGAATTGAGCATTCGGGACAAAGTAAACAGTCTCAAGAAAATTTTTGAAAAATGGAAGAATCCAAAAAAAAATACATCGTCAACCAAATTGTATCAAAATGAAAAAAAAACTGACGCCCAGATTACAAGCTAGGTCAGTTATATGCCAAAGGTCTTTGAAAATTATTCAAGATTTTTCGTATATAATTTCATTAGATCCAACTGAAGTCGTCCGTTCTAGTGGCTATGATTCTCAGGAAGGCCGGTCACGTACAGATTGTCGTGTTGAGTGATGGGGTAAAGAAAGGGAGCGTAGGTATAGCACTCAGCTGAACTGACTGCCCTGCGATAAAAATTCACAATCTCTGAACTCAGATACGAAAGAATTAAAGACCTTGCGTGCAATCAGGAGCACGATTGTGGGCACGGTTATCTTAAAAGATGAGCAAGGATTTTGCGTCACTGAATGTATTTTTCTCATCACCACAGCGGCGCCATGTCGGTGGTACTGAGGGGTTGCTGGCCCTATCCCTTCCTCGACATGCTGAGTAAAGGAGAAATCCTTCTGTTCTACGCATACATTCACATCACGTCCACGCTTGGGCTATGGCTTCAGAATCGCTTGGTCAACAATATTAGGGGTTGGTATCGAGTGTGTGCCAAAGTGTATATTGCATAAATGACGTTGTAAACATACATTTTTAATCGTTAAACATTTCATATCCAACCCGGTGTTTTTTTCAGGTAAAGGAACTCAGGGAGGACCACCGAAGCCATCACTTAAGAAGAAAATTCTTTGATGCAAAATCAAGTCGCATCTACCTCCCTGTATTATTTCAAATCAATATACTGCGCATCGATTGAATAGTATACGGGTTTGATCGCAATTCTAAGCATTTCTACGAATGCTTTTTAAGTCACACACCGCTAACCGGTGGCTTGATCGGGGGTGCAGAATAAATAAAATCCACGAACGATAAATGAATTCACACGCGAGGCGATTCACGGAGATTGGCCAATTCAAAAATGATGTCGAAAGAGTTTTTTTCAATGCAATTTAAGGCACGGCTGCTCGAATAAAGCTCAGTATGGTTCGCCAGAAAAAGAGAATGAGAGAACGACCATTTTCCACAAGCGGTATGTTGTGGTCTTTATGCTTTCACTTCATGTAGAAAATTTCATGTCATGAGCACTAATTGATTTTTAACTTATTTTATTCCTTTTATTCTTTCAAATATTGAGACGTCTTTTTGCATGAAATGCTTTATTTCAACAAATATTTATTCAACCCAAGAATTGAAAAAAGTATTTTACCTTTCCCACGACTTTTGATGAATATTGTACATACACAAAGATTTCCATTATTTCTCATTCAGAAAAGATAGAAAACATTCTTCTAGAAATATGAAGGAATTAGTAAGGTAATAAAATGAACATTCTGAATCAATATTTTCGTTTGAACTATTATTTCATTTAAAATAAATTTAAAAGTTTCATCAAGTCTGAACTTAAGAAATTTGAAAACCTCGAATTACTTTTTATTCATCGCCGAACCCTAAAGTTCCTTCACCGTGAATTGCTGCACTCTAATTAATATGGTGCAATTTAATTCCTTGGAATCACTTCATGGGAGTGAAAGTGTGGGGAATAAAATAAATAAATAGAACAGAGGAATGTAGATTAGTTATTGGTATGCCGATTAGCAGAAGGAAATACCACAGAGTTAAGTATCAGGTAAATTAATATTCAAGCAATTATTAAGACTCCGCGATATTCCGCCTCGAGTTATCCGCCCAATTAGCGATTTTATTCTTAATAACTTAATGCAGGTGCATAGTTACCTTTACACTGTGATTTTAATCAAATATTCTTCTGTCTGAAGTTGATTTGCGTACAAAAAATGTGCCTACCATTGAAAAAGACCTTATATTATATGATCTGGTCATAATAGATAACCAGTGGCCCATTTCGAGGAGACTCGTGCAGCGACATTAGATACTCTCAAAATCTTTGGGCTATGCATTCATTGCACCGAAGGTTACCTGGATACTGGAAGGGTGTGGTAGTCAAGACAATAGGGCACTGATTTACTTACTGCAAGGTCCGGGGTCGATTCAGGATGATGTATCTTGAATATTCTCGGCTTTGCTCAAGCCGTTTGGTTTTTCGGTGGGTAGATCTTCCAAGGAAGACGCAGGTGACACAGGTGAAAGCTGGCTCTTCAGCTCAGGTGGGTGAAATTCACATGATTTAAAAGACATAATACCCGTATTATTTGGGCTCTACCCACGCCTTCAAACCCAACATTTAGGTTGATTTTCATGGTTATTTTATATCACCCTGGAACTGCAAAACAGAAGAAGACGATCATTTGACTGAGTCATGACAGTCATACAATGGAATATTGAAGATGTTCATGGGATATATATATATATATATATGTATATATATATATATATATATATATATATGTATATATATATGTGTATATATATATATATATATATATATATATATATATATATATATATATATATATATATTACTCGGGTATTCCGCCAGCATACTAGTGTTTACTTCTTCATCAAAAGAAAGTTGGCGCAGCAGTATTTCGCTAGACGAAGAATCTTCCACGGCAGGGTCTAGTCGTTATCGTTGAAGAAGACTATGCGCTATCCTATCGAATATAAAATACCCTTTTGTTACTCCCGTTATTCGCGAGACAGAATATGTAACAGCAATTTCAATCTTAACGGAGGAGAGGTCTAGCTCATCCCACAAATCCATACTCCCGTTTTAATGATACCGAAAATTTTGGGGCAAAAGTGACAAGCTGACGATGTGCTCGACGCCCAAGGCGTGCTATTTAGAAAAATACGGACGTTGTTTCCTCAGAAATATCGTAATTTGTAGGATTTCGCCCCGCAATTCAGCTCCTCGTAATTAATTTTTTGTGTCCGTCAGTATTATTTTTGGAAAAAAAACTATCAAGGATTTTGAGCCAAATTAAATTTCGCAACTACTGTCTAAAATGAATGAACTTTGAATACCGAGTGTAATAATGTGGACATTCATCTACATCTTCACATCACCTCACATGACTCCGCAAGTGGATGTGGTGCGGTGGTGCTGGAGCACCAGTAAGAGTTCAAGCAAAGATTTTAACTCAAAAGAATTTGGGTTGATTACATATGATAGTGTAACGATTGTTTATCGTGCAAGGAAAGAGCGAATACATGGATCTCTCAGTAGTGTCACCTACCCCTCTTATCTTATTCTGGTCTGGTCCAATCTGCCAATGTAATATGGGGGGAAAAATAATTCCATCAATGCCGCTAGTAAACTTGATTGTTCTGTGCCTCTCAAATAATCGTGATATTGCTTAATTTCTTCTTTTCCCTCATTCTAAAATTATTTAAATGCTCAATTATCCCTCGTCCAACTCTTGAAATTTTTGCACGTGCGGCTGTAATTTTTTTGTGGGACTAAAAGAAGTTGATAAAAACACTGTTGTATGAATAATTACTCCGTCTAATGTAACGCATAATATTACAACTCAGGCTTTCAATTTCTTTGATAAACATAGGCAGAGGCTATGTGACAAATAATATCACCAAAGCATTGTCGAAGCTCAGAACAAATCAAGCAATTTTGTGGTTTTAAAATTATTCCAGTGTGTTTATTTCCACAAAAATAAAAGTGACTCCGTTTTTGGCGGAAATATTTCTAGTCCTCCACTCTTTAACGTGATAACTTTAAGCAGTATGCCATTAATCGTAATTTAGGTTGGGTCTTAAAATTCAAACCTTCGGAGTATCCCTCCATTTTTTGTTAGTGTGCATTGCCACTGCATAGTCTTAGCCCTTTATTTGCCATTTTTTGTGTCAGGTTTTGCACATGAAAGAAGTCAGTAAATTGGAGAATTTAGTATTGATGTACAGTGTTGATGATTTATGTATTTGAATCACAAATAAATATTTTCAAATGTTAATCTTTTTTTATTAATAATGCAGTGAGAATGGGGATCGCAAATCCTGATGTGCGTTGTGTGGGAAGCAGGCAGAGTGAGTGATAGGGCGTAAATGAGTATGTACGAGCATGTACGTTCGTATGCATGTTCTTACGAGCCAGCGTAATAGGTCCAATAAGAATTTGAATTATTTTGTTTCATTAGTAAGGTACGACATATAAGTTGTATGACTTGTATAATAATTCTTTAAGTGAACCCTTTATTTAATTTTGACAATAAGTGAGTTTTTATTATTTCAACGCAAAGAAATAAACTAGAATGTGAAATTTGTGGCATTTAAAATGTCGTTTAGTTCATCAAAAATTAGCATCACGACCAAGAGTTGTGTGCAACAGATTTAGCAATTATGGTAATCATGCCGCGGCTTTGATTTCATATATGTTTTTCAAGTAGTATGGATTATTCAGCTAGAAAAAGAAGAGGAAAACGGGAAAATAAAAACTCTTTACTTTGATTCATATTCTCAGACAATATTTTTAATCACGATAGGAAAACCTTTTGTCTGGATTCCACACGAAAATAGAAATAGATGAAACATAATAAAAGGTAATTTTTGATTAAATTTCAGTTTCGAGTAATCGATTTTCAGTAAAATTTTGCATTTGGAAATAGTTCCATTTTTGTCCAAATCATTGATTTTTAATGAGCAGCACAAAAACTTAATTTTTTTAATTATGACATTTTAATTAATTAAAATTTAAACATTTTATTATTTCCGCAGCTAAATGGCCGTCCAAAATATTTCCCTACCTTTAAATTTAATGAAAAATTCCATTCCATTCTGATTCAATCACAAAAAAATTAATCATACAACAGCCTTTTTAAAGCAGTTGCTTTCATTTCACTTCCATTTCAGATTGACAAATTTGAGGTCAGTATATTTGAAATCTTTTCCCAAGAATATCTTCTGAATAGGTTCTATTTAAGACCACTGTGAGGGGCACCAAGTTTCGACTCATGCGCTTTCATTGTTGATAATTAACCAAAAATGAACCCTAGAACATTCTCGGATTTTACTAAATTACATTTGTCAAATGATCAGCACAATTATTCTACTTTACTTAAAAACATTTTTGAAATCCTTCGTGGTGGAAGCGAAGAATCTATGGCAGAAAATATGACAGAATGCATATGTTCAAAAGGCAGCTAAGGAGTTTTACCAAAGTTACGAATTATGTGCCTTTACGCAAATACATTATTGATTATTGATCCATGGATTTATATTGTGTGTGACAGAATTTATCATCAAAATGCTGCCGAGAACATACAATACATATGTATGTATGATTGAAATTAAGCACTTTGTGACTCAAGGAGTATAAAGATTTGAGGAAGGAAGCTATGAGATATGGATTCATTAGGGAGAAGAAAAAATATATTTTTTTAATTTAAATTAACAGAATTACGGCTCTGTAAACTTTGTACGGATGGCAGTATAATTCCTGTACAAATAACTGAAACAAACTAAACAAAATTGTCATGTCTTCTTTAAAAAAAATCCTACAAAATATATTTGACGTAAAAAAATTCCATTAGATTTTCCCATCGCTGATACTACGAGGGTCATCCGGAAAGTAGTACCCGTTCGTGCCGCCTGAAGTGCTGACGACGCGAGTAGCCGCTGGACGAGGTCAGACAGCTTCAGTGGCTTGTCTGCCTTCTCTGAGCCAAGTTGCGTGACGCTAGCATTGCCTGTGTTGTTTCTGTGATTGTTTACAATGTTTAAAAAAATTGAGAACGCCGCCAGTTGTGAAGTGAGGGCAGTGATTAAATTCCTCAATGCAAGAAACGTTCGCCCATGTGATATTCATCGCCAATTAAAGGAGGTGTATGGAGACAATGTAATGGACGAGTCGTCTGTTCGGCGGTGGTGTCGCAACTTCAACATGGGGAGGGGGAACACACACGACGATGAGCGTTCGGAGAGACCGTCTGTCATTACAGACCAACTGGTGAGCTCAGTTGACGAATTCGTGAGGAACGATCGGCACGTCACAATTGATGACATCTGTGAGCATTTTCCCAATGTTTCTCGAACAATTGTTCATGAAATTGTTAAACACCATCTGCATTATGCAAAAATTTGTGCAAGATGGGTCCCTCGCGTATCTCAATGAGCTGGCGGCGAAGGACTATGCAGCAGGAATACAGAAACTTGTCACACGTTAAGACAAATGCCTTAATTTGCTTGGAGATTATGTTGAGAAGTAGTTTAAAGTATCCTCTTTCAAATAAATTTTTTTATGTTTGTTAATATTTACTTTTGTGTCTTTATTTCACGAACGGGTACTACTTTCCGGATGACCCTCGTACTTAATCATTACTCAAGCTCTTTCCCCAAGGTCAGAAAATACTGATTGTACCCAGAAGTGTTGCAGTAACAGTCAAAGAGTATAAGTGATAAGCCCTCTCAGATATAACCTTTATATCCAACTACTTCCGTAAAGGCAGTTTCTAGATATGAAGATGTATGCAACTAAAATCTATTGGGAAAAGACGATGACTGCACACAGAGCAAAACACTGGTCAAACTCCGCGCATACCATTAAATCTAATAATGCCATTAGTCAATCTAAAATGAAGATTCCTCAGTCCCCGGTGATTACTAAAAAAATAATAGGCAAGAATACAAATCGGAGAAGACTGAAAGTAAATGTGAAGAGGAAAACAGTGTCATCCACTACGTCATATTATACGAAGGGCGTTCCAATTTCACTCTTCAAATACCATCCATTTTCTTTGGACAGATTAACCGCGGAACAATGAAATGTGATGGGCGCCTTCAAAGCCTTTCGCGTGTCGTGCCTAAGAGATATTTTTCGAGGAATAATACTTGATAAAAATGATTTTTCTATTCTTGAGTGCTAAGACCGAAAAAAATGCCATTTGTCAAAGGAAATTGTTAGTTGATTGGATTTAAAAATCCAATTCAGATCATTTTCATGCCAGCTGTTCCCACTCTTTCAATTGACTCCATTAATTTAGTAAACGAAGAATCACGAATGGCATTGCTCAGTTTAATCTAAGTCACCGCATCTCAAGGGTAGACTTGAATATGTTAATGTGTGTCTTTGAATTAGACTCGCAGAAACATTTTTTTCTCAAACAGGGACAATATCATTAAAGAATAGTAATATATTCAGCTAAAAATTTGTGATTAAAAAATGCTAAGCAATGGAGTGATTAATAAAAAAACATCAATCATGTAATCATTAATACTACTTGCATAGGCAACCTGACGGAGCACAGCTAAGATTGCCCATCCAAGGCTGCGGAACTGACTTGCAACGCTGCGTACTATGCAAGTGTTTAGAGTCGAGTGCTTCCCAATTGGTTAATAAAATTTCCGTATAAAATTTATTATTTAATATAGATTTCCGTAAGACACAACAAGATATCCGCGTGAAAATAAAGACGTATCCAGGATTATTCAATTTGAAGTTTGTCTTGGTGACATAGATTAGTAGACGTAAATTCACAGGGATGGTATTAGCATGTTCTATGACACACTAAAATGAAAAAGTTATCTCCTATCACCGAACCCTCTAGTCCTGAAAATGTATGCGACCGACACCTTTTACTCCCTGTAAAACCACAGATGGCTCATTCTATTTTCATTACTGCACGTACCACGTCCTTGCATAAACTGCCAACTGGTATGTAAGATATCGGATGTTAGAAAGACAAAATGCATTTGTTAACGTTCTCCAGCGGATAGCTCTCATACCACTGGTGTTACCCTGACAAAAATATAATCCTCGTTTATAAATTCTTCTAACCTTAAAAGTTCATTAAATAATTTCCTTTACTTCTACAGGAGAGTGAAAGTCAATTTACGTAATGTATTTCGTGCACGAAATCGATTTATGTGCGAAACAAAATTATTATTTATTTAGTTGAAAGATCTACCATCAGAAAAAAAGACTTAGAAATGAGATCTCCTCTTTCCCCATTATTGGCCTAAATCTTTATGAGTCAATTAGAATGTCAATTATTCGGACCCCAACACTTCTAAAAAACGTTAGCTCTGGTAAAGATATGTGGGAGGCTTTCCTTGCTGTTGTACAGGAAGCCTGAGACAAATTGAATATTTTCTCAAGCTGCTGAATCCTCGGCATCCCAATATCCATTGTACGATGGAAGTAGAAGTTGATAATCACCTGAATTTCCTGTGCCTATCGATATCAAGATTGGACAAACATCATTTTTTTGGTGTTTTCATGGAATCGTGCTACACTGATGCAGTGCCCTCAGGCTTATGCCACCCTAATGCACATAAATAAGATGGTTTTCATTCTATGCTTCATAGACTAGTGAATTTACCCATAAAAACTTCTCAGTTCACTAGAGAGCTCTATACTATTCGATTTATTGCTTTATCTAATGGCTATAAAGTTGAACTCATTGCTAAACTCCCACATAAAAAATTAATTAAGATAGTGATATCTAATTCCTGCACTTTGTCCCTACCATGACCACCCTAACATATATGATATATATTATTATTTGTAGGACCTTTGCCCTGTAGATTAACCAAGAAGTTCCTTAAGGACAGATATAGGATCTGCTTTCATAACCAGGATTCCTCAGGCAAATTTTGTGTGACCACAAGGACAAGATTGGTCCTCTGTCTCATTCAGTGTATAAAATGTAGTGTGATTCTCGCGCTAAATGTTACAAAGATCAAACAGGAAGGACATTTAGTATCAGAATCAACAAACACTTATGTGCTGGGAAACCAAAGACCCCTGTTCCCTTTTGGCAAAGCACCTCATTGAGACCTCACATATGTGTAACTTTCACACAGTTTCTACATCTTGGAATAAAAGGCCCCAAATTTAATATTCTTGAACAATTGGATCCTGTACGGTATGGCTCTAAATCTATTCTTAATGACCAAGCATTAGTGAACAATTCTCCTCTTCTTGTCTTACTTATCCTGAAGTGTTAACTTCCTCCCTTTCTTTTTCTACCTGTCTACCTCTCCTTGGCTGAATCTGCATATACTCTTACTTCTCTCTCATAATAAAAACAATTATCTATTTAAGTACTTATCTGATAAACTTGTCTCATTAACAGTGAGCACAGCACCAGGGGAAATTACATCTACTTTACCTCGACACGAACAGTAACTTGCAGCAAACCTTGCCTGTGCCCTCTGGAACACTTTGCCCAAGGACAATAAAACTTGCCACTCACACACTTCATTCAAAAATAGATACACTAAAATGATTCTAAATGATGAAAACATTCTATATGAATCTAATCCTATGCAGACATATATCATCTCAATTCCTCTTTACCAGCACCATTCATTACCGTCAGCTTCACCTTGCTTTAAAACATATGATATCTTATTTTACTTTATTATTTATGTCAGTATATTCATATGTATTTATTGTACAGTAATCCATTGTATATTGTATTATATATTTATTACCATATTGTTTTGTACTGTACTTCAAACTGTTATATATGTATTTATTGTACTTTATTTATTTATTTTTTAATATCATGTGGGGTTTTCACAGGTTTTTCACACTCCCCCTTCTTTGCAGGTGTTTTCCTGCATTGGTTTATACTAGGGTCTTCATGTCTGAACTCCCTAGGTTTTTCCTACAAAATCGCATCTTGTGCTTATTTCTCTTCTTATACAGGGTGCAATACTTAAATCTGGCCATATTTCAATTTGGTTTTCCCTCCATATTGTAGTTCCACTGGACGTCGTGATTGGATTTCTTGAAATCTATAGGCATCTAGTAAACAGTCATAACCTCAAAATGGCAGAGATTTTACCTACAAGTGCTGAGTACAATCAAAGAGCCGCTATTATCGAAAGTGTTCGGGCTGGGCGTTATATTTCGAAATAGCTCGATTCTTCTGGCACCCTAAATCCACTGTTTATGATAATGTGGCAAAGTATAATGCTTCAGAGAAGTCTGGGGAAGGTTTGCCTTACCTAGCAAGGAAATCTCATTTGAGGAAACACGTGCTTGTCCAGATTTAAGAGCCGCACCCTGCAAATATGTCTTTACGATTCTTTTCTTTTTCCTTTAAATTGCTTTATATTTCCTCTAATTACTATTATTGTTGTTATGTACTTGATGAAGGGTTGAATTTTAGAAGGGACCTATTGGTTTCGATTTTGCTTGAATAAAGATGTTTATCTATCTGACTATCTCCTTCTCCCCCCCTAGCTTCCCTTCTGCTAACTCCCTTCAGTGGCACCTCCTCCTGCAGTAACCTCTCAGACTCCCCCCTATGCCACCTCTTTGGCTACTAAATGCCTCCGGCTGCCTCTCCTCATCTTTTAACACTCCCTTCCTCTTCCTCCACCCCCTTCCTGTTTTTCCACCCCCTTCTTTCCCCTATTTTGGCTATACATTCAGTTATTTTCTTGTCTTGTACCTGATGATGGCTCTGTGAGTTGAAATGCAAATCGTACAATAAAGTTTTATTTTGTGGAAAAGTGCTATATCCTTACCTTATTATGGACTTCTTCATCTACGTCAATCCTGGAATTATTCATCTAATCAAAATTGAAATAGTTTGAGAACTGCTGCAATATGGTATTCGTTATTTTCCAACCTAAAAAATTGGCTCGTGGTGACCTCTCAACCATGTTTACTAAGGATGTAAAATAAAGTGAGTAATTTTAGATATCACTCATTACAATTAAAGCTTTTTTTGAGTCATAATTTCCATGATCATTTAACCAAAAAGTGTGGTAAATACCTAATGATTTAAAAAGAGCCAATGTGGTTTTTTTGCATCCAACATTTTTTGCAATTACCAACAAATAGTAAAAACTAACATAAACTTTGGAATTATAATGCTCATAGCAAAACATTCCACCAAGAACTTTCTTCTCATATTGATGTGTACAAAAAGAGAAAATTTTAAAACAGTCCTACTGTTTCGACGTGCATCCTATTAATTATATATCCTAGTAATTAACCTATTTATTGTGATTGCTGAGCAATGTTTTTATCTATAAAGAAAAGAAAATTACACATAAAAAATGCTAGATTAACTACACAACAGAGATAACATATTAAAAATAATGGAAACTAAAGAATTTAATTTGTTTAAATTTCAGCAAATTAAAAGTTCAATGCAACAATTTCAAAGTGTAATAACCATTCGCATTCACCCAGGATGATGATTGATTGAATTGCGAACCATTTTTACATTCTGAAATTGTTGCATTGAAATGCATATTAGCAGATGTCTCCGTTAAAAGTTACTGTTGCAGCATCTCCCACAGTTTATTGGAAATTAAAAGTTGTTGAGCTTTGCCTTTAATATGATCTAAAAATGTTCAAGGATATGTAGTGCAAGTCTCCACAAGGATGAGTGGCCTATATTAGGACACCAGCACTGGAAAAGGAGTGGAAAAAGTTTGTAAAGGAGAGATATGCATAAACAGCTCTCATAGTGCTCCACTTTGTGGATTTTGGTATTGAACCATATCCTTGGGTGTAGCCATTTGGCAGCACCTCTCATGAATTGGATCCTCTCACCAAAAATTTGTACTGAAATTGAAATATTATGAAAATTATTGGAAACCCCAATTTTAAGAGCCCTTCCACAAGTTTTACTTCCTCTTTATGATAAAGTGCTGTTTGAACTTTTTTCAGATACTTTTTTGAGAGTTTATCTTGAAGCATACTCCTCAGGACCTGATACTGCTATACTGCCATTGCCGATAATAGATTGCCATTTCCTATCTCTTAACTTCATCTTATGCTTCTTATTCATGATTTTCATCATAGCTTGTGTATGAATGCCCACCATTGACTTTCTGATAGTGCTTTGGTATGGTCTAAGTCACCTCAAAATATTTCATTTTTTTCCTAAAAAGCCATAATCTCTTGATTATGAGTATAAAATATACACTCTTTCATAATTTGGTTATGAACAAACCAAAAACATAATAAAATCATTTTCTCTTGCCTGACTTTAGCAGAGAAGAATGTCAGCTGAGGTTTTGTACACTTGTTCAAAAAATACATAAGCTTCTAAATGCAGTTCTACCATTACTGCTGCAAAAGGCGGGGCTGAGGTGAGGTTTTTGGATGATGATGACCATGGAGGTATTGAATCCCACACTACTAGGACAGCACAAGAAATTATCCTTGTTCTCAGGCCACTGGGCTGACTGCTAAAGTTGCAAGGATTCATTATTTCATCTTTATGTCTCCATCAAAGTCTGGGAGATATCATTGAGGTAATTACTAATCCCCTTCCTCAAGTGGTTTTTTAAATGGACCACTCAATTTACACAGATTACTTTGCAGCTGCCTCACTTAGGAGCAAATTCTGCAAAGACAACTTTTCTTCTAGCTTCAATCCTTTGAGTTATTAGTTATGGCTGGCCCTATTAAGAGAGCCTTTGTTCTCTCTTTGTTCTCTCTCTCTCTTCTCCCTAGCTCCCAATAGCAGAGCTATTGGGAGCTAGGAAGTGGGGTCATCAAAAAATGCTAATTCCTTTTCTAAATCAAGGATGTGACCCATGGAAGGGCCTTCATATGTGCTATTCTACAAACTAAACTTACTTACCAACACAAAAGGAGGAATGCTAATGGAGAAATAGAACCAAATATAGAACAATATAATCTAGAAACAGAACCAAATGAAAAAGATCCAAAGTCTCTAATAATCCATGTAGTCCCGCATAGGCCTCTGCTTGATTTACTGTCTGGTACTTTCTGGGGGTCAGGAAAGACTTCGATATGTCCCATGATGGGACCATGATTCCACCTTGGTTTGGTGTAGCATCAGTGTATACATCAAACTCCTCCATGACCCTAGGCAGGAAATCTTCCTTAGTAAACACATCAGCTTGGAGTAACTGCATCCACCATTCATTTTGTCATTTAAACACATGGGTGATCAAAAAGTTAGGCAATTGTAGCACCCATCTAAATAGCCCGCTGCCTTTTCTAGGTCTTTGTGTCTGAGGCATCACAGGGACTAGTATTGTCACTCTCTGCTCTGCCCTTGATGATATTTTAATGTTTGTTGTACCATGTCAATATGCACTCCCAGATATTTAAGCCTTCTTGTGTTCACCATGTGGGATTTTCTAAAATCAACTGGAATCCCTAGTACTTCTATCAGAAAATTTGTTATTTGGTAAGGGCAAAATCGCTTACAACTAAGCAACAATCAGTCTCAAGATATGTAACTGAATTAATATTAAACTTATTCTTACTGATTATAGCTAAAACTTCTGCCCAATACTGTAAAATTGTGGGGCTTAAGGCATGACCCATTGGGAGTCTTGTGAAGGTGTAACATTATTATACTTAATACCATAGTACTTTCAATGGTGGACCAAGGCTTGTATCTGATAAAATGTGTCTGATAGGTCTATTTTAATCAGGTAGGCCTTCTTTGGGATTGTTTCAAGTGCCCTAGTGGGAGCCTAATAACATGAACCATGGTGTTTTGTAATGCTTAGCCCTAGGCGATAAATTGTTTAGTAATTGCCAGTATCCACTATTCGTGTTGGTACTGTAAATATGCAAAAGTTTCATTTAGTGCTCAATGGAACTAAAATCCCAGCTTTCAAATATGCAGTTACAAATTTATCTAAGATTGGGAGCAATTTTGCCGGCAGGTTAAGGAATGAGGCACTAGTTGGGTATGGGAGGGACACACCAATGTGGTAAATCTTTGTGTTCACTTCACTAGGGTACATTTTAGGTTTAATGGGATCGACAACAGTCACTACTAGATCTTCCATGTCTACCTCCTCTGATGCCACTTTTTCAGGGAGCTCCACTTCTTTGGGATCCAGGATATCGATGATAGGAGAAGAACAAATTCTTTGCAATGATAAAAGAGACAAACTAATGAGAAAACAATGAAACAATTATCCAAAATGTCTGTGCATGACAATATTATGAAAAGTATAACCCTCCTAAGAATATTGCGACAATCGTAAGAATATATAAGTGAAGATCAGTTTGGATTGAGAAGGAGAGAATCAAAAGAAACTATCTGAAATGTCTGCATTTTAATTTGCGGAGAACTTCGTTAAAAGTTACACTCCCGGCATCTCCCAGGTTATTTGAATCTAAATATTTATAAATCCATGTATGCATACATATACATGTATAAATTAAGTATACACCTACACATACAGACATAGTCAAAGTGACAGTGAAAAAAGGGAGCAATAAAATAGGGAAAGCCTAAGAAACAATGAGGTTTGTGGGAAAAGCTATGGAAAACATGGCATTGCTCAATTAGTAAAAACCCATGCATAAAAACAACCATGAAGTGTTTTGGTGTGAAAAACCTGCAAAAACCCTATAAATTAGAGGAAAGCTACATATACATTGTAACAATTATTTTTCACATTGTATACATATTAAGTTACTGAAATGAAAGGAAGAAATTAATTATATTAACAACACATGAGAAGTAATGGCATAGCATTAACTAAAAATAATGACGCAATATCCTATTGCTTGAGATGACAAAAAAAAGTAGAAACACTGACCTGTATAGCAGCTGAGTGAAGTGAGGGAAGGTATACTGTTTAAGTTTTGTAACTGAGGAAATGAACTCGTGAAGTGCTCTCTTAAATGTTTTTGTGGATATAGTTTTTTATGTCATATGGGAGAGAGTCCCATGGATGGCATGCTGTGACATGAAAAGATTTGTCAAAGATATATTTCTGTGTGATGTTTTGGAACAAGAAGTTTATTGTTATCCCTAATGTTCCTGTGGTGGATTGAGCTGTTGGGGAGGAAATATTTGTATAAATATTTAGGTGTGTGGTTTAAAAAAATATCCAGTAGAATGGAAGAATATATAAATGCATAAAACCTTCAAGCTTTAACCAGGATATTCTTGCAAATGAGTCAGATATATGATCGTATTTTCCAAGATCATATATGAACCGCACACAGGAATTACAGGTCCTCTGGAATTTGGTTTTCAGTTCCCCTGAAAGGTCTTGGACAAAGATGCATTCACAGGAAGGAGGGAATTGATGGCAGGAATGATGAGTAAGGATGTTAAGAAATGGCTTGTTAAAACTTTGATATGGAGCTTAGCTATGTACGGCATGAAAACCTGGTCATTGAAGCAAGAGTATAGGCTTTTGAAATGTGGGTGTGGTGCAGGATGGAGAAGGTGAAAGGGCTGAAAGGAAAACTAATTAGGAAGTGCAAGGCATGGTGAGGGAGGAGAGGGGATTGTTAGGAGAAATCCTAAGGAGGCAGGAAATATGGATGCAGGTCATATTGATTGGCAATAAGATATTGAAGACTGTGATACAGGGGAGAACATTAGGCAAGTGAGGAAGGAGCAGGTTTTAATAGAGATTTTGGGTGGAATTAAGGGATGAAGGAAGTGTACAGAATTGAAGAGGGTCTTCTTGTTGTGTAGAATGTTGGGTTATGTTTTCTTCAGTGAGGCAAAGGAATTTTTGCTGTACTGTTTGGTTGCTTGTAACCATCCAAAACCTACCTTAAACAGTAGATTATTGATAATAATGATAAAGGAACCTAGTACCCATTTTAATTTTCCACACATTTTCTTGTTCAAGATTGCAGCTTCTCATTTTTAGCAAATTTAAAATTTTGTGCAGTTAATGTATTTCAAATTTATTTTCAGGAATGCAGTTGAACTTGCACCATTTCTCAATTTTATTTTTTCATTTATTTCAGTTATGATTATCAAAATAATTTTTTTTAAATTCTGCAATGATTTTGGAGGACTTCCCATGAAATAAATAACATGTAATGATGCCTAATGTTGAATGTATTTTTAAAATTTTTGGCACAAATCTTGAGTGGTTGATAATGACCCACAGGGTACAGATTTCACAATCAGATATACTAAATAGGATCCAACTGGATTAATTATATTATGCATGGCTAAGTTCAGATCAAAATTTCTCCTGCAGCTTGTTTTCACTGTGTTAATTGTTGAAGGAGTATGACAAACAAGATAAAACTCACAGATTTATCCCATGGATTAAAAAATAGTGCAAATAAGAAATGTACTTTCAAAAATAAGTCATCAAATATTTATCTGAAATGAACCCAATTGGATAGCAAATATTCCACTTCAAGTACCACTTAAGAATTTATATATACTTAGTCAGTTGATTAAAAGTTCATGAGTAAGGCATCAAATTCTACCATTCAACCTGTGGTTACCAAGAATGAAACAATATGGTTCATATGGTTGTACAAGTTACCCATTTGAATGCATGCTAGTGGGCAGGGAACTCATCAAGTGTAATATACAGTTCCATATCTAAACTGTCAGGGTATATGAAACTTATAACAATTTTGCAATCTTCTGAGAAAAGTATGCAGTACAAATACATAAAATTCTGCTTCTGATCAGAGTGCTCAAATTTAATTTTAGGACTCTCTTAGCTTTGCCTCAATTGATTTTTTGGGTGTCAAATCTTTCTGTGGAACCTCAGATGGTACTGAAAAAGGTACTGGACCTCTCTACTCTGACATGTGTGGATTTCACATTTTGTGAGCCCTTGTGAATATTGAGTGCTACCCTCACCTGATAAATTAACCTTAGGGTTGACCAATGTAATGGATTTAAATTGGTACTTACATCTGACAAGCATGTGAAATTAGAATTTATTTATATTTCATGTATATTGCTTAATGTGGAATGGGCTTTCAGCTGCAATAAATTTTACACTTTAATTTAAATAGGATGCAAAGTCTGACTCTCACCAAGAGAATGAAATTGAAGATATGTCTGAGGTGAGTGACAGAGAGGAATATGGCTCCTTAAATTGGTTCATCTCTGGTCATATAATTGTGGTTCAGGAAAAGAAATGGTGTATTTTAATTTTTTCATTTTTATTCCTCAGCATGGTTATAACTAATGCCTGACTGCTAAGCAACAGCAACAGATGGATTACGGAGAACCAAGCCACCATTAGAAGAGATGTGGGCTATCATTGAGATGTAAGCTACTCCTCATATACTTTTTGGATTCATAATTTTATTTGGAAAAGTAAGAGAACACAATATAATCACTGGGCTTGTCCAGTTATGACATTGCAGTTAAGACACTGAAGTTCAGTTAGCCACTGTAAAACTATAAACTGCATTATGAACATTAGCCCTCATTGACATAAAAAAATGAATGGCTTCAAAAATCTGAACCCTGGCTCACTTTATTAAAATAGCAATTCAAAAGCTAAAATTTTCCTTATTTTCTATTGATCATTACTAATGTGTTGGTATTTGTAGTCACTTGAACTGTCATTGTGTATTAAAAGTGTGTTGCTGACTAATGCAAATGCATGTAATGCATTTGCATTAGTCAGCAATGCATGCAAATGCATCGAATTCATATTAATAATTGAAGGACATGCCATGCCTCAACATTGTACAAGATTTTAGGTGGATTATACATTACTTTGCGGAGATTCTGGTTATTTTATTTGATGATGGTCAATTAATTTTATCCACTGATTTACTTATAGCCTTAATCAGAATTTTAGAATTGATTTTTTTTGTAAATTCATTTAAATGGTTTATTATAACATGATATGGATATTATAAGTCTATCCAAGCTTTTACTCCATATTTCAGATATTCTACAACTCCAAAATAAACAAATAAATCATTTTAAAAATATGCTGTGTGAAACTAAATTCCATAGCTAGGAGGGTAATCCTAGAAGTACCCAATCCAACAAAGAAAAGACTAAAATTTTGGAAAAAAATGTATTTATTTTTCAAAATAATCTCCTTTCAGCTCTATCCACTTTTCCCAGCCGTGTTCAATAAGTTGAATACCCTTTTTATAATAACAACTGTCTTGTTCCTCAAAATAGCCATTAACTGCCAACATCACTTCTTCACAGTTAGAAAATCTCTGACCACCAAGCCATTTTTTCAAGTTTGCAAACAGAAAATAATCCGAGGGGGCTAAATCTGGTGAATAGGGTGCATGAGGTAGCCATTCAAGCTTTAATTCATGAATTTTGGCCGTTGCAATAACGGATTTGTGAGCTGTTGCATTGTCTTGATGAAACAACACTTTCTTCTTAGCCAAATACGGTTGCTTTTGCTTGATTTCTTCGCTCAAATGTTGCAGTAAGCTTGCATGATACTCGCCGTTGATAGTTTTTCCTTTTTCAGGATAGTCATTGAAAATTATCCCGCCCATACCCCAAAAAAGCGACGCCGTGACCTTGCCTGTAGATGAACCGCCTTCTTTATAGGCGGTTCTCCCTTTTGAATCCATTATTTTGATTGTTCTTTTGTCTTGGGTGTGAAGTAATGGACCCATGTTTCAGCCATAGTAATGGAATGGCTCAAAAATTCATCCTGCTTTATTGCTGTGAAACTTTGCCAAACACTCAATTAAAGGATTTTCACGACACTGGTTTTGCTCGAGTTTGTGCAAATGCGGCACCCATCTTGCACACAGCTTTCTCATGTCCAAAGTTTCAGTTAATTACCGCACCTATTGGAATACCTACTCTGTCTGCTGGCTTGCGCACTTTCAGCTGATGATCGTCCAGTATCACTTTGTGGATTTTCTTCACCTTTTCTGGAGTCGTCACCTCATTTGATCAACCAATGTGATGTTCGTCTTGACAGCTTGTATGGCCTCATTTAAACTCTGCTAGCCAATATATTACTGTTGTAAATGCAGGAGCAGACTCACCTAGAGCAGAATCCAGTTCGGTTTTTATATTGGTGGGGCTGAGGCCTTACAAGTAAAAGTATTGTATTACATAACGATGACCAATTTTCTCCATTTTCACAAATCGACTGAAAATGTTCACTATTGATGGCTGCCAAACAAGTACTAAACCACGTGGCATCTTCAAACTTGAAACATATGCTTTAGAGATTGCATATTTTCTAATGCAGGGATATTTTTTAAACAACTACCACCATCTCTAGGTTAGGCCGAGCACTTCTGAGTCTTTCCAGACGTAAAGTTTCAGGATTTTATTCATAGGCATAATAGAAGAGAGGAATAATCATTTATGTATTTCTTGTATGACAAGTTGTAATGTTGAATTCGGAGATATGTGACATTTGAAGATATATGGCAGTCAATGAATGATATGCACAGGTAAATAACACAGTTTTAGGCATAGCATGGTGGAAATTCTTCATGATGAAAGAAGACACTTTACTTCTCCACATAGAACTTTTTATGTGAAAAAGCAAAGTGTCTTCTTTCATCTATATACAGGTTGTGGATCAGTCTCCTATCCTGCTGGTCCACTCCTATTTTCTTCAATACTAATTAAGTCTACCCAATTTATTCTAACAAACCCCAATTAAAAATCCATGAAACAAACAAATACATCCTAATCATATTCTATGCTCCCTTCTACGCATTAGTGATCTCATTACTGATATGGCATCATGCATGCCTCTCTTCTCCCTCCTGAATCAAAACTTATCATCCCTTGGTATTCATTTACCTTGCTCTCCATACTTTTATTGATGGTTCGAAGAACCACTTTAGCTGCATGTGAAATCAAGCTTATTGCTCTATATTCTTCAAATATTGCTGCATTTCTTTTTTTTTGTAGGGAGACTAAAACTGATCCAAAGGCAAATGAAAATCCAACTAATAAACATCTGAGATGCAACTTCTGTGATATCACAAACACCAACTGGCATTCCAGAAATGAAGGTCGATAATATGATAATAAATTGTATTGAAGCTGTAATTTTAGCTCATTAAACCTTCCAGTTATTAAGAGAGTACACTTCAAAGAACCCACAAATGAGTAAAAGGATTTTTTTGAAGGATTTTTTTTAGGTTCTCTCTATCTTTCTTTAATTTCATTAGGAATTTATTACTACAATTTTCTAATTCTATGTAATACTTTTGGAATTACCATTCCCTTTATCAGAGGCTTATGATGATGGAGCCTGATAGTAAAGAGTTAAAATAAAATTGAAGGGAATGTAATTGACTAATTTAGTACAAAGAATGGCAGTATCTAACGGAAGAGGATGTAAAGTCTTCTCATACGATTCTACCCCTCCCCTCCTCTCTCAATTCCCTTTACAACAGTTGATAAATCCTGGTCAGCCCAGTTAAATGAGTTGTCAATGGTCATGATGGTAATTTGCACTGTAGGCATATTTACACATGGAGCAAAATGAATTGGGCAAAACAATGCTGTACATATTCTCATAATGTTATAATTTTCCACGGCCCAACTTCTCCCATCAAAAATCTCATTCAGTCTACCCATTAGCAGGTGTTGGTGCGGATGTTAACATATGTACTCATTTCCACAATAGGATTCCTTGTGGAGAGCATATATTCAGCTCAGAATTCTTCCTTTGCCTCGCTCTTACTAGATTTTAATTTGCTCCCTTGCAAAAATGGCGTTAAGTGCCATTTGTACATTTATCCATTGCGAGAATAATGGAATCATGTTTGCTTATAGTAGTTCATTTAATTTCTTTAGTGATATTTCCAGTAATGGGTTTGTTGCCTATTTAACCATTCCTTATGACCTCGTTTCCAAAATCTTAAACTTTTTTGCCAATTAGCCCCTAGTTTTCCAGGATTTGGCATTTTTGGAATTAGTTAAAGTTCTAATTTTCAATTGATTATACATTTAAATTTAAACTAATATATAAATTTAATGAATTTTTCAAATAATTCATGTTTCTGCAAATCGGATTGATGCAGTGGCTTGTCGTACTGGATTCCCACTCCGCGTTTCAAATCGCGGCCGTGGGGTATTTCTTCTTGTTGTTGGCGTTAGGAGTCTTGTTTTGGTGCCTTTTAAGAAAGCAGCAGAGCATTTGAATGCAAAGTTTCGCCTCCATAACGCGTCGGCGAAGGAGTGATTAACTGTGGACTCATTGATGTCTTTCGTTCGGGTATATACTAATTCTGACACTGGGTTCCTTTAAACCCTTACTTCCTTCACTGAACTCCTATCTAACCCCAATTTTGAGGCCGTATTCGACTTTCGAGTTTCGAAATTAAAAAATGATACGACTAGGGGAGCTAGAGGCGGGAAAAGATAGGCATGCTCGATGGAATGAAGGAAGGCAAGAAGTACGTAGAGTTGAGGAATGTTTTTTGCAATGCAAGAAAGCGGTTTTTTTTAGCTTCGTGTTCAGTGGGGCTTAGCAGGGCTTAGTCAATGGATTCATTCAAAAGCTATGAGCGCAAAGAGGGGTAAGAGCATAATTTTTTACGGGCATCTCATTCACAGTGCAGCAGAGTGAGTGATTCCGATGCCATCCCCATCAGACATCAAAGAAACCAATTGAGGGAGAGGGTCATCCGTGCTGTTCCAAGGGCAACCGTCAGACTGAACCGTCAATTCGAATATTAAACGTGTAATCAGAGAGTCCTTCGCCATGATCGCACATTTTAATATTTTCGCCAAATTATTGGCTTCGTGGGGAGTGGAAAGAGGGGCGGGTGTGCGTAATTCGGATCAAACCTTTCTCCCCCAATCCCCAATCCACCATGCGTCTTTCTTTTCTCTGCATAGCGCGGAGAGACAAATTTAGTTCCTGGGCAAATTAAAGGAAAATCTCACTCTTTCGACTCACTTTTTCTTTTTCAAAAGCATATTCAAATATCAAGTGAGCATCAGCTGGTCTGTACAGACGTTTCTGTCTGTACCTGGTGTATACCAGATGTTATAATGTAGTAATGAGGTAAAATGTAATGTTATGGTATAATTTTATTTCCATAAGTACGTCATTCAAGAAATCATGCCACATTATGAATGAAAACCTGAAAAAATTGAAACGTGTACCATTTAAAGTCTGCAAAGATTTTTTTATGGGGCGTGTATGGATATACATGTATTTTAAAATTTTGTAATCTCGGAACGTTTGAAAAATAAAAAAAAGTGCAATGCTATGCTATGCTATCTATAGCGTACCCGGAGTGAAAATGTAGCAGAACTGTGTAGGTTAATTGACCGCCTTCTGTGATATGAAAATAATGAACGTAATGAACGATCATGACTTAATTAAGGATAGCAAGTGAAATAATAGCTTTTTCCCTTGTAAATATTTTGATGTTTTATTTGAGACACATGACATTGTAATTTACTATCAGTAGACGAAAGCTACATGTACTTGTATTATTACATCGGCCCATAAGCTTCTCCAACGCTGAGGTCATATTGTAAAATCGAACCAAATTAATTATTTGCGCTTAATTTCCTTATTGTAAGAGAAAATAAATTGATATTACGTTAAAAATTTATTTTAGATTATGCTGCTAATGGCGTTCCCTTTGTCAACAGTGGCAAAACAATGCAAAAAAGTTGTTTTGATCTGGCCAGTGTTTACCTTCATAGGAGTCCCTAAATTTAATTTACTAATCCGTTTCATACAGAACGAAATACCGGCAGTAATGTCAATGATAGTTTCTCTTTGTGGTTCTAGTGATGGGAGAGGGGTAAGTTGCGCTTTCAATGAATTGCTTTTGTTTGCAAACGTTTTCATGACCAGGCGTTTTTACAGTTTATTAAAAATATCTTACATAAGCCACTACGCTGGTTGCCATGCATGAGGAAATCTGTTTGGATATAATGACTTTTATCATTGATCGATCATGCAGGACTCAGCGCTATGCTATGTTTTTCAATCCTCTTTTTTCTCTTTATCTCTTATTCGAGAACTCTTACTAACTATTCGCACTTCTTGCAAATGAGGAATAGAGTCCACTCACAAAGCTTTAAGTGCATTAAGAGTAATGAGTGAAGCAATTTGAATGCTGCTTGTTTTTCTTTCTGCCGTTCCTGAGCGGGGTGTTTCAACCAAGACGTGACCACAGGAGTGGATCAAGGGGTGGGGTGGTTTGTTTTTCGAGGTTTGGGCAAAATTCCTTGCAGCTAAGCGATGCCATCACCAAGCGACCTTGCTTTTATTTCCGTCCTAGGCGGCCACGACCTTGGAGATTATGGCCACGGCACACATGAAATACGATAGTGGATCTCAGCCGGAGCATCGGGGCCAGAGAAACGGCTCAACTCTTACGCGAACTATTGAATCACATATGATGGCTAAATTTTTCAGTTGTGGACAATACCGTTTAGTTCAGGGGCGGCAGAGTCTAGGCCCTCCGTCCCCGAATTCAAAAGAGATTTTTCTCATCGAAAAATTCCGTCCCGGTCTCTGAAGCCTTTCCACTCACACTCGCCCTTCGCCAAGGGGGCAAGATTGATGACTTGCATATTGCCCCGTGCGCCGCTGCACCGGGTGCGGTCTTCCGGAGGGAAAGTCCTTGGAGAGGGCTCCGAGAAAAATCACTTCATTACCTATGCCGATACT
Source organism: Hetaerina americana (assembly GCF_022747635.1). NCBI lineage: Eukaryota > Metazoa > Arthropoda > Insecta > Odonata > Calopterygidae > Hetaerina > Hetaerina americana. The sequence goes on from NW_027286874.1 coordinate 89,864,383, forward strand.
TTCACACTTCTTTAAGTCTACGGCCCACATGATGGGGCAGTTTCTTGCATAAAAGAAAACTGACTTCACTTACTGTGATCGTTGCACAGAATAGTACATGCATGCGTTTCACAAGGAGAGGGTAGAATGAGAGAGCTTTATTCATAAGACTTTTTTAAATTTGAAGTGCGCTGGAAAAAATATATTTTCTTCACAGGCACGCGGGTGAAGTTCTAGGAAACTGCGGGAGATGCCGCAACAGTAACTTTTAACGGAGTCATCCGCCAATATGCATTTAAATGCAACAATTTCAGAGTGTAAAAATCATTCACCTTGACCGGGATTCCAACTCGGATCCCTCAATGTTAGACATCAAGGGATCCAGGTTCGAATCTCGGTCAAGGCGAATGATTTTTACACTCTGGAATTGTTGCATTGAGACGCTGATGAAGTGTTAGGTGGCGAATTTCAATCGCGGTCGGATATCTAATTGTAAGAGAGCCAGGACAATCTGTCAAACATATATTGTGCGCTGGTTGTGGAACATCAGGAGTAAAAGTTAGCCAGCCATCAGGAGTACGTTAGCTCAAAAATGTTCTCGATATTTTGGGTAAGCGAATCAAAACCGCATTGGATGGACAAGAACTCAAATGAAACCAATGGGTTGTTTGGCATTCATAATTGATGAAAAAAATAGTTCGACGTATTTTCAATATATAACGTGTACCAGTTTAGGAAAATATCAAAATGTAAAAAAGTGCATAAAAAAAGAAGCATAGCATCTAAATATGTTGATCTTACCATCATTTTTTTTATTTTTTAAATTTTAAAATAAATAATTCGAACTATTTTGTTTAGCTGCAGTTATTCGCTACCTTGCCTCTTATTTGCTGATCTTCCCAGCAACAAAAATCTACTTAAGTTTATTATGCACAATGTGAATGAAATAAGTGGTCTGAAAATTACGCGTAACTCGGGTAATGAGCGAACTGGGTGGCTCAAACTCAAATAATAATGAGTCTACTGTATTTGCAAAGAAACCCCCTAAACATAGTAATGTATACAGGAATACTTATGTGCAGTGAGTGTATTTGTGAGTCTACTTACTCTGCACATTTTATACGCAAAATATTTGCATCTTCCGTTAATAGTTTCATTTAATTTTAAATTAGGTATGTAAAAAGGCAAACAAAAAAACATCAATCGAATGTATGTGCAAATAATAAAAATCCAATGAATTAAATGCGTACAGTTTTTACACTTGATATGATGAATAAATACCCTGTCACGAAGCTTACTGGATTTACTGAATTTTTTAGCACCATTTGAAGTTATTTTGGAGGCAGTCCTATCGTCATCGTATTTTATCATATTTTCGCGATTCACTCGAACCTGAATGTTCGTAGCAAAATTTTGTAATTTTTCTTGAACACTACCGATTTTAATTGGCATCATGAAGCATCTAGGTATGAGGTATGTTCAAAAAGTATCGCGAATTTTGAATTTTCGCGGGTTACGTATTTTGATTTTCGTTTTTTTTGCGGAATTATGTATGGTACTTATGCCTCTCCCCTATACCGAAAAGTTTGGCCAATTTTAATGTTCCGTTAATTTTTGGCAGCTGTTTTGCTGGGACGTGTTTTGGCTTGTCTTCGATTTTTGCCTGTTCCAAAAAATGGATCAATGAATCTGTATCAGATTGTGTGCGAAACACGAAATTAAGTTCGCGGACGCATTTCGAATGTTCACTGTGGCATATGGAAAAGCTACCTAGGTCCGAAACAACTTTTATCGGTCGTACAAAATGTTCTCAGAGGGCCGAGAAGATGTGAACAAAGAAGAGCGTGCCGGAATCCCGAGTACGTCAACGACAGACGAAAACATTGATAAAGTGAAGAAAGTTGTATTGGCCAATTGTCGAATCACCGTTGTAGAAGTTGCCGAGGACCTAAACATATCTATTAGCTCGTTCTATTCGATTTTTACTAATTATTTGGGCATGGCACGGTTCGCCGCGAAATTCGTACTAAAATTGGTCAATTTCGACCAAAAAGAGCAACGCATTTGACCCAAATTTGATCCAGAGGGTGATAACTGGTGACGAATCATGGGTTTATGGTTATGACGTGGACACTAAAGCTCAATCATCCCAATGGAAGCTGCCGCAGAGCCGAGACCGAAAAAAGCGCGCCAAGTTCGGTCGAACGTGAAAGTTTTGCTTACAGTTTTCTTCGATCGCAGTGGCGTGGTGTATCATGAGTTCTTGCCACAGGATAGAAAGGTAAATACGGAATATTACCTGCAAGTTATGCGTAATTTGCGTGATGCGTAATTGTAACCAATCCGCCACAAACGCCCCGATTTGTGGAAGAACAAATATTGGCTTTTGCGCCATGACAACGCCCCTACTCACACATCGTTGCTTGTGCGCGGAATTTTGGCCAAAAACGCCAATGATGCCGCAGCCACCGTATTTCTCAGACCTGGCCCCCAGTGACTTTTTCTTGCTCCCGAAACTGAAGAGGCCCATGAAAGGACAAGAAGCTGAACAAGATGACAAAAAATGATTTTTTGAAGTGCTTCGAGGATTGGAAAAAACGTTGACACAAGTGTATAATATCTAATGGGGTGGACTTTGAAGGGGACAAAATAGATATTCATAAATAAATAAATAAATAATTTTTGAAAAAAAATACAAAAGTCGCGCTACTTTTTGAACAGACCTCGTATTTATATCGTTAAAATGGTCTATAGAGTAGCAAAAAGGAGTGTTTTATTGGCTTTAAGTCATGTAACACTTTGAAATTGCAATATTGTAATTTCTAATTTAATTATTGCCGGCAGATTTCTGGGTAGGAAAATACCCTTTTTTGGGACCAAAATAGGTTGTTGTGTGATATTTGGCGACAAATCATAGTATAAAAGTTGTGTATTTTATCATAAACGTAGGTTGAGGTCTATAAAATGCCAGGAAAGTCATGTTATGAATCACCAACATCAGTTCGTTGAGGGCCGAAGAGTCACTGGGTCACTAGGTCACCAGGATCAGGGTCTGCCATGGAAGGATGGACTTTCCCCTCCCCTAGATTGACCTTCGGGCTTCCTCTTGCTTATTTTCATAAGGCTTGCCCTCTCCGTTGTAATCATCGTAACCTCTAGGATGTGCGTAGAATGGCGAGATTTTTTGCTACACATCGGGTGGTAGCACTGCCCGCAAGCCAAGGTGTAATGCAAAACATGTGAGCTTGTGCATCCTCTTAAATGTAAATGATACCTTCGCACCTGTACCAACGAGACAAACTGAAATTTTTGCGTGACACCAAAAGACTGTTTTACAAAGCTAAACCCATGTTTAATCGCCAGCCCTTTTTCAAAGAAATTTTTTTAAATTTAATTTTTTCTCGGGAATTTTTCTTCTGTTGTCGAGAACAGTCTTAAGTAGCCAAAGGATTCGAACACGCATTTTATTTAATTTCCCCGGAAAACTGCGTGAGAAAATTCCCACAGTTGTTAAATCAGTGCCAAAAATTGATTCAATGCCACAATCCATAGAAAATTTTTCACTGTACCTCTCTTAGTACATAACTTAGAGAATGGCCGTCACATCAATTCTCTTGTTTTTATTAATTCTTTTTTCGCTGGCGCAATTATGCTCGCAATTTTCTTATTGCACCCACCTTCGACGATAGTTCCCTTTTTTCCGTAATGATATCACTTACTCTGATTGTATTCCCTTCTGTATGACCATCAAAATGCTAATTTTCAAAATACTTTCCATAATCACAAACAATTTTTAAACAGTGATTCTCGTCAATCACAAATGGCATTACTCTGTGTATGTCAGAAATGAATCAAGGGATGGTAGCCTCTGTTATCTAAATATACTTCCCGGTACCAGGACACTAACGGCGGAACGTAATCGAGTGTTCTCTGTTTGCTCTATTCTGTGGCATTTCTGAAGGCGACAATTGTGTCTACCATATGGTTAACTTTCTGCTGGACCATAATTTCGTATGCACGGGCTCACTATAGGAGTAGAATGTTAGACTCGCAATTTCTAAAAATTGATACAAGTATTTTCCCTAAAAGACGTAACACGAGAAAGCTCAATGGTATTTAAGTGAACTCAGTATCGGGTTTGGCAGGGCTTAGAAGTGTGGCAGTCCTTTGTCTGTGAGTCCATCAAAAACCTCCCTTAAGCATTATATTACTGCCAATCATAATAACAGTAGCCATAAAGAGGTACTGTTATATTTTGTCGTTATGATAAAAAGTGAGCGAGGTGCGGCAACTGGAAAACATTTTGTAAAATTTAAATGATGACTCGCAATCCCCACGATTACATACTCAGTGCTCCGACATGCGCTATTAATTTTCACCTTTTTTTCCAAGAAATATAATTCTTTCCTCTCCATCATCTCAGCACCTACTGTAGGCATGTAGTTCTCTAATCAGGTGTAGTTATTCAATTATCAGCTGAAACGGAAAAAAGCTCCATAGTTCCATGGAAAAGGAGTTCTATGGTTGGCATGATAAATGTGATAACTTTATTCTCAAAGGAATATTTTCATTCTACCATTGAACAAATAAGATAGGAAGGGTCGAAAATGAGATAGAAGTATTATGCTAGTGATAATTTGAGAAGGGTTAGGAAACGGAGATGCGAGAATAGAGAAGATTGAGCTGTTGAGGAGTTTTCCATCGGCTGTAGTGTCAAGTATGGATAGACTAGATAGGTTAATGAATCAATTAACTGGTGATTACCATGAAGAAAGAACGTAGTAGATCCTGGGGAGCAATATTCCGAGCCAATATTAAGCTTGTGTGTGAACGTAAAAGATAAAATGGAGGATATTCGGACGGGTGAGGCATTGATAGCACTTCGGGCGTTGCTATGACGATTTTACTCTCTAATCTATAAGTTCCTCCATTATCTCAAATCCGTTTAGTCCTCTTCACTCATTCCAAAATAAGTTTTGCTATTTCTAATCTCCTCGTCTTGGAAACGGCATCGTTTTAGGTGCTCGAGAAGGCGAAATCAATTTTAAAGCCAGAGTTAACCCAAGGACCAAGCATAGCACAATTTCTTATTATTGGTCGCCATCCGCGAATTAATATCAAAGGCCTTACTACCCACGTAGCAGGTTTAAAGTATCTCTTAAAGCTTCACTTTATGGCATGGATTTAGATCTATATTGACCCCTGGCGACTTTCGATATCATATCAGTACAAAGTAAACTTCAGCGGTAAAACGGAAATTATACCAACCGAAGTCAGTCAGTCAGTCAATGCTCACTTCCCGTAGTTGTTTCGACTAGTCCGTTTTAGTATTTTGCTTTGCAGAAAATGTGGCTGTTGAGAAGATTTAAAAATAAACTGCAAGTATTTTTTCACTTTGCGGTGTTCATCTATTACTTGTACGGGGACTTGGTAATGTTCCCAGTGTTTACCGGCATCCACAACATACTGGGAAAAACAGCTGATGATCCAGACATTCTACGATACATAACAGCGACGCCGGGATTCTTCACTGTCTGGAACCTGGTAATTATTCAAAACGAAACCTTGATATTATCCGTTAATGAGACCATATCACACGACCTTCACACTTGTTAGTTCCCTCTAGGGGTGGCCACAGACAAGAAAAAAGCCTGATTTATGTTAAGTAGGGTAACTTTCTCTTTTTTACTAATTTTCTCCACACTACCCTATTCTTACATAGATACCTCTTTCGCTCTCGTCGCATTCATGCTGTTTAGAAGTTTCTGTCCCTGTGTCATTCAGTATTTCTTGTCTTGAGAGTATCTTTAATCGCATTGCCCATGAATTTCTCGGTCTAGCTCTTCCTGCCATATAATTCATTATTCTTTCACATGCGGCGATTTATCTCTTCTTTACACGACCAAACCAGCAAAGCACCTTTCTTTTTTATTTGGTATGATACAAGAGTGTACAATTATGTGACACTTTTTCATAATCCACTCTTCTCTCGCTCCATCTCTCATATGCTCTCCATAAACACGCCTCAAGTACGACAAACATGTTGATAAAGGCGCAATTTATGCTTAGCATAGAACAGGTGCCAACATTAGTCTCTCTTGTATAGGTAATGTGGGAAGGAGCAAACTTTTATGCACTGCCAATTTTACTGCCTTGAAGACATCCATTTCGTATATGCTACATGAACAACCAACAATCTTACTGATGGTATTCACACATCTTTAATTCTCTTAATCCATCCGACCATCTTTCACGAACAACCTGTCAGGGTACGCAAAATCATTCATGTGTCATTATGTCGCCGTTTACACTTGATGTGTACTGATTCATTTAATTCTCCTTCTTGGGCATTAATGATCAGGTTTTATTCTTATTGATCCATCAATCATATTCTGCCTACTGTTTTGAAGCAGCTATAGAGGGTCTCCTGTATATCTTGTGGACTCTCAGCAGCAATATCGTATCTTCGGAGTATAGAAAGCCGCGATATCTCCAATCTTGACATCTGCCTTATCCATGCATACATCTCTCGCTTATTTATTGATAAACACACTGAAAAGTCACGATGACATTAAATACCACTCGTTTACAAAATCCTTTATTTCAAATTTCTCACACAAGGTCCACTCAATCATAACCCTAGTTGCCTTACTACTCCCGGGCATCGAGTTTATTGTATTCATCAACTGTCCATTCCCTCAAAACTATCACTTAAACTCTGGTTTAAGCTTTTGTTTTCCTTTGATGAGCATGGGGACCCGTCAGGGGTGAACGATTAGGTCCATGCCTCTTAAATTTTCGGTACTTTGATAAATGCAGATAAACTTATAAAGGTCGTCTCGTTAGGTCGACGCTATTTATGTCGACCAATAATATAGAGCGAAAGGAAATATCATCCACGTAAAAGAATGTAGGGGAAGAAGGAAGGTTAATGCTTGATGGGGTAGGTTTGATTGTATTTGGCTCTCCTTACATTTGAGCATGTCGTCGATTATTATTAATAAAACTCAAAGCAGAGAATGAGACCTGCAATGCATGAATGTGACTTGCTAGAATTAAAATGTGGATTTTAGACTCAATTGCGACATAGGTGATATTCAATTCAAGTTCGGTTAAAAAATGGAGTCATTGAACCATTTCCAACTATGTCGGGCATGGGGAATAAAATAACAAACTTAAGGAGATATATAAAATATTATTGTAATTCACCCGGCATAAAACGTAGCACAGTGAGGTGTAAGAGGTTACGGGCTGGATAAAGATTGCCCAAAGGGAAAGTACGGACAGCAGAAAGGACGATCTTGTATCGCGTCACAAGTAGATCTGGCAGCTTGATTTCCGGACCTACTCCCAATTGCCATTCAATGGCAAACGGAAACATTTACAACTTATTTAAAATGACGTGGATCACAAATATATAGATTCTAGAACTCGAATTGTATTGTTCCTCTTCCCTGAACACGTCAAGGGTGCCGTCCGCGGGAGGGTGTTCGTCCTTAGCGGTAAAGTTAAAAAGTTCTAATGCTCCTTGCAGGTCCTGCATCAGGTCTACTTCGGCTGCTGCTGTCTTTCCCACGTGTCGCACGCCTTCCCCAAATTGGTGCCGCGTCTCTTGGTCTTCGTCGCCAATGTCGTCCGCCGCAACATCTTCAACTCCATTCTCGTCCCCTCCTCCATGGTGAGTAGGAAATATTTTCCCAATGATTCATCTGTCTGAGTACCCTTTTCGATGTGAAAATTAAGAAATTTCATGTCACTTCTACAAAACTCTCCATTAAAAGATCTTCCATGTTGAAAAATAATGGCAATTCATAAAAGTGATACCGTAAAGACCACTTAATCCTGAAGTTTCTTTAGGGGAAACATAAGCTGCGTATATGAGACCCTATTCATTGAAGTTTGTAAGCTATAATAATTATATAAATTCACACAATGCCATTAAAACGAATTCAAATAAAAGAATTAAACGTGTCCGAGATTAAATTTAAAATTATATTTGACGATCGTTACCTCAGTCTTCGAAGGTTAGATTTACTCTCTTGGCTTCGTCATTAAAAAAAACGCATTTTATTATAACACAAGTGATATGCAAGTAACGATAGAAATTTAACTATGAAATAAATATTGCATAATTGTTAATATTAACACATTGCTTTAAAGAAATCTCCGATATTTATTACATTTTAGAGCAATTGAGAGGAAAGAAGAACGCTTGGAAAAATATATAGTATTTTATGTTCGCGTGTTTCACGGCATTTGTATCATTCTAAAACTCCATGACTCTATATCAATCAAATCGCTTCCCACGAAGTTTATTCTAGAAGAAAAACTGAACTGAAAACTGAATTTACGTGTAAATATCAATACTTATTGGCTGCTCAATTTTTCCATCCACGTACAAAATTAACCTGCACGCCGGTGCCAGTTCTCCCAAGGACTGGCGTCATGGAGTTTCAAAAAGTATCGCTGATTCGTCATCAAAACTTGATTAACCATGTTATGCCATCAGTAAGGTCTTTTGAAAAATGTGTATGTTACAGGTGGTGGCTGATCGGAGACGGCAAAAATGGAGTTATATCCTTACTCCTATCCGCGAAAGCCTAAATTATAGGCAGAATGCTATTTTTATTTGGTCATATTTAATTAAATGAATTGGGCTGTTGTATAAAGTATGCATACCATCCCACTGCCGAAAAAAAGGAAATGTGTGAAATTTGATACTGCTCGGTAAAGAGTGAAGGCATTGGAAATGAATCATGCAGAAGTCTGAGCCGGACTCGTCATCACATTTGAAATAACTTGCTTGGCCCACGACGGAAGAAGGTCATTGCTAATATCCTCAGAATGGAGGGTTTTGTCATTGCCCCAACCAACCAACTGCGACTATCTCCGTGTAGCTAAGGAAAATTCTGCCCGCTACTATACTCCACTGAACTCACCACCACCCTTTATTCATCTATAATTATATTATAAGGGAATTTGTTTTTCGACATTTCTTATTCAAACTACAGCCACGGTCTTAATTTTTTCTAAGTAATGCGCCATCTAATATTTTCCACTTGTTATGATAATGTCCCAGGTAGTCGCAGTTTTAGCAAAGGGAGAGAAAATATTTTGCGACATGAGTTACGACTAGTAGTGTTTAAGGATTATAAGCAGCATTTCATTGTCTTATGTATTGATGTACAGTTTTGTTCAGCGTTTGTAATATAATATTTATCCTGAAGTAAATTTGTATCGTTTTTGTCTCCTATTTTCAAATCTAACAATATGTTCCTCAATTATATTCACATGATCTGATAATAATCATTTTCTTTCATCTTGAATTACTACGCTTTTAATTCGAGAAAACATCTCTCGAAATACATATTTGTAAAACTTCCATGTGCAATGCTACATAACAAAAATGGGAGTAAAAAAGTCTTTTGTTGAAAATACTTTTAAAGTGTCGTATTCTTTACTATTATGAGTAAAGATACTTACTCGTATGTGAGTTATGAAAAGGATTTCATATATTTGCATGATTGTATTAAATTTTTGAATCTACATATATTGTGGAAAAAATAAATCAGGTTAACATATTTGATAACTGTGCCAATAAATAATCTGTCAATAGAGGTTTATGTGTTTGGGGAGGATGAATTTCCCCAGAGGAGGAAAATAGGTGCTATAATGAGAAATTAGGCAAAGCTTTCCACATGTTCTCTCTCGTTGAAGGGACTTGTTTGTTTGATGTTCTAGATCAGTGATCCTAGAGCTATCCTTTATTTTGTCACCCCAAGGGCCACTATTTTGGAAATTCCTGAAGGACTTTTGATCCGTCTATAAGGCAGGTGCTTTTGTTGAAAAGAAAGATTCAACTCGTAGATATGTTCGCTTGGCCTAATATTTTATAATTCTGTATACTTTCAACCTCAAGCACCTGGACCATTAAAGGTGACCAAATACATTAATTTCAATCTTAACACAGCTACTATGCTAGTTATCCAACCGCAATAGCTGGCCTGCTTGCTGCAAGTGTTTGCCAGCAGGCTAGCTGTAGCGTTTGATATTTAAAAACTTGTTCTACCGATGGAAAATCTCTAATAAATATCCTATTCATGATTTCATGACAAGTAGCGTTGAATATTACTCATGAAATGTTTATTGCGAGATCATGAAAAAATTGTCAGACGAGAGGTGAGACAACTTTGATTACGAATCTTCAAAAGTTATCCTGAATGAGTCCGGGTGTGAAGTCTGAAAGCCAAATTTACCTAATTCTTTTAAGAGGGAAAGAAAATTGAATCTGAGCAAATTTTACGCAGATTAAGTTGGCCACATCACAACAACGTAGGACGGGTTAGTTTTTCTTATCCAGGGTACAATAAGTTCTGAGCGCTCACCAACACAAATTACGCTCAGCTTACTCTACTTTGGCCCCCAACGATTGGCACGGTTAACATCGATGCCACGCGTCCTCTAACTTTCCCATTTCCACGTAATATGAGCTAAGAACTCCGTTTGGAGAAGAGGCACAGTCACAGTCGATCGACGGCTAACTCTACCACACCATTCGTCCTCGCCGATGAATGGGGGAAAGCTGCATCGATAATCACCTCTGAACTCTTTTAACGTCCCCAGATGACGGCGGTGAACTTTTGGGGAATGAAATCCATCTCCCCGGCAGCTGTGTATTCGGACATGGTGTCGGCGTTCCCACAATGGATTAATCATAGCCTCCACACATTCGTGGTCCCTATCTCACTCGCTGAGCTCTTCCTGAGGGGATCTGCGGGAGAAGCGATGGATTTTGGGAGCCGGAAAGGATGGATGATGATAAACGGATACGTGACCATTTACACAGCGTCGTAAGTATTTATATCTAGCTAACATCTCACAAGGAGACAAGGAAACACGAATATGCCTAAGTTTACTTATTACGCAATTTTAAAATTAGCATACGGCTATGTAATTATTTGAATTAAATTGACGAATTGAAAAACTACACCAAACCCATTATGTGGCGATTGCGTTTTTTTGATTTTGTTGACAGGACGGCCGCTCACTTCTTATCGACAGGAACATGGGTTTATCCTTTTTATGATTCAATGAACAACTGGATGAAGGCTGGCGTCCCCGTCTTTATGTACGGCTCAGCTGGGTTGTATTACTTCGCCGCTAAACGATTGGGAAAGATCTTCTGGGGTGAGCACTTGAACTTACTTGATTCATAAATGCGTCGATGTCAAGGTTAACGGATATCTATCTCTTTCAACATGCCTCATAAAATAATGCCGTGGCATTCCTCACACGTTGCTTTTTGTTTTTTTTCATTTCAGGAAAGCACGGCGTAATGAAACAAGCGGCTCCGCTTATGGCGAAACTGAAATGAGCGACTCGGTAATGCGTCGCCACTTGGAAACCAGTAAAATGGGGCGTGGCTCCACGGTGACTTATCCAATCACTGCATCCATCATACGTACATTGTAGCTTCGATCATTCATTGCTGTTGCGTTGCTACGCTTCATATGGAATTTCCTCCAGAAGACTGGCAGACTAATTATTTTATAAATTAGTCATATTCCGAATGCTCTGCTAGAATATCTACTTCAATTAAAACTTTTTATATTATATTCCATTATTCACTTTAAGTGTTAAGACTTTTGAGAAAAGGAATTTTTTTAGACTCGAATTAATGCGATGATTAATTGTACTACCCAATGACTTACCACACCGAGATTCCGCATTCGAATCCTCACAATGCGTTGTGGTGACCTGAATTTTCAATCCTCGAAATTTCTGTTTTCTTCAATGAAAGAAAATATATTTCAACGGCTGAAGGTGAGAGCAAGAACGCAAGGTGGAAGGCACGGAGAACAGTGAACTACGAACTGTGATAACAGAAAAGATAACCACACCATTATTCCAATTTAACGTTACACAATTTGCATGGATTGTCGATCTTTAATGCGGCTAATGTGAACATTCTGTGAATTGGTATGTATTGAAAATTAGAGTTTTGACCTTGTCACATGTCAATTTTCCAAGTATACGACAGTCAAGTCGTCAGTGTCATTCCGGTCTCTTAATTGGGCACCCTACACAGAGCACTTCAAGTGCACCACTCCTTCTGTCAAACTGGAACGCTCACCTACATGCATTACATTGCATACCGCCGGCCCCGGTGGCGGCGGGGTAACGTCCTCGCCTACCAACCCAGAGGTCGTGGGTTCGATTCCCAACTAGGTGGATTTCCCTCCATCTAGGGCTTGGTTGTATGTGAATGTCGTCAAATGTCTGTAATGTAGGGTTAGGTGGAAGAAGGGTTCCAACCTCGCCCATTTAAGTCGAAATAATATATCTGCGATCTTTATGAACGGAATGATTCTGGCGCAGCGTAATTCTCTCCACTCTCTAAAATCCTACGTACTGCTGATTGCCCACTAATTCATAATGGCGTGAATTACTTTAGCTATCCGTCATATCAGCAATCACTCACAATAAAAAATAACAATAAATTTATAGAGAAGAAGTAACCAAGGAAATTGATTTTTCACCATCGGAAAAAGCAGACAGCTAAGCCAATGGTTGTAAATGTTTGATATAATGGATCAGAATCTTTTAGTAATTAAACTATACGTTAGTGAACATCCAGTTAACGCTTTTATAATAAAAATAATTCTAGGGATCTCATACATCCCTCAAAATAATCTCTGTAGCATTACTTAAGCTTTGTAAATCCCAACCGGAAGACACTGGATGATAACGTTTATTGCCAGGGTTAATCGCCCCCAGGCCTTCAGACTATCGGGTAATGAGATGTTATTTGGAATGTTTTCTCTGCTCGACCCGAGTTCAGTTACCAAAATACTCCTTAACTAGTATGTATTCACACTGATAAAAATCCACTCCCTTTCCATATGCATTTACACACATATATATATATATATATATATATATATATATATATATATATATATATATATATATATATATATATATATATATATATATATATATATAGTACAATACACAGTAACACATAATATAGAAACACAAAAAAAGAGAACACTCACACGTATATTCTTGATATTTCGACGGAAACAATCCGTCTTCCTCTGAAGATATAGAAGTAATGACTGCTGGAATTGTTGAGGTGAGGGGTGTGAGAGAAAGGGAAGGGGGCCAGGGGAAGGGGAGAACGGGAGGCGAAGGAGGGGTGAAAGGAATGGTTGGGGAGAGGAAATGGAGAGGGAAGGGGTGGAAGTAACAATTTTAGGCCACTCCCATCAGTATGTATATATATATATATATATATATATATATATATATATATATATATTATATACAGGGTTCGTCCGGAAAATAAGTGTACTGAGCTCAGGAAAAAAAATTTATTACACTTTTACATATCTTAAGCTAATATTCCTCAAAATAGGACCCTTGTGAGTCGATACACTTGTTCCAGCGGCGTTCCCATTCCTGGAACGCTCCCGCGAAGGCATCATCGGGAACCTCTCGAAGACACGTCGTCACGGCCTCTTTGACGGCGTCCAAAGTCCTGTATCGCGTTCCTTTCAAACTCCTCTTTATCTTCGGGAACAGAAAAAGTCCGGTGGTGCCAAGTCCGGGCTGTAGGGCGGGTGCGGCAGCGTTGCCACGCCGTGCTTGGCCAAGAAGTCCGACACGACAAGCGCGGTGTGAGACGGCGCATTGTCGTGATGCAGCCGCCAGATGTTTTTGATCGCTGGCTGGACGCGGGCGACTCGTTTTCGAAGATTACACTGCTCTGCTATCATCCGAACACTAAGACGACGATCAGAGTTCAGTACATCGCGAACTTTTCGCACATTTTCGTCGGTGAGTGTCGTTGATGGGCGTCCAGGCCGTGGTTCGTCGTCGACCTCTTCTCTGCCCTCCACGAACATCTTGTGCCACCGAAAGATCATGTTTCTGGACATGGCTGACTCCCCGTAAGCCTGGTTAATCATACCGACAGTTTCGGTAGACGATTTCCCAAGCTTTACCGCAAATTTGATGGAATAACGCTGCTTCGGCATCGCGTTCCGTGACGTGGGTCGAGCGTGGAGGTTCGCGTTAACAGAGCTCCTCACTACACCACAGCTCAGAGCCAACTGCCTTTTTCAGCGTCGCTTGCCAACATACCCCCCTCCAATCGCAGACCGTCAGAGCGGTGCTGGGCGCGCCTGGAGCGGCGGGAAAAAATCAGTACACTTATTTTCCGGACGAACCCTGTATATACGCCGTCGGGCTTAGTACTGAGTGAACTCTACCATCACCTACTAAACCCACCTTCGGGTTAATTACTGTATTTATTTTGTATACATATATATATATATATATATATATATATATATATATATATATATATATATATATATATATATAATAAAGCTGCAGCACCACCCAAGCGAAAGTGATTTTTCGGGCACCAGATCTTGCTGGGAAACCATAACTGGCACAGGGAAAGGAACTGGCCCCCCTACCCTGATGTGTGAATTTCACACGCCGTCGGGCTACTGGGTGAACTCTACCATCACCTACTAAACCGACCTTTGGGTTGATTACTGTGTTCATGGTTTATATATATATATATATATATATATATATATATATATATATATAACCATAAACACAGTATATATATATACCTGTATGTGGCCTGGGAATTGAACCCGGGACCCTCCGGTCAGCAGCCCAACGCTCTACCCCCTGGACTACCACGCCCCATATATAATTTTATATATATATATATATATATGTATGTAGTATATATATATATTTATATATATATACACCGTATACTGCAGAATGGACAGAACTGCGGGGAATACCAGGGCTGGAACGATGGATGGAAGGGGCAGGTGGGGAGAGAATAATTCGGAAGGGAAGGGTTTGGAGGGGAAGCGTTAGAATGGTGGGGAAAAATGTAGAAGGTGATGGGGGCAGAGGGGGGATGAAAATATGTTTGGAGCAGGATAATTAATGCCTAATATTGATACCTGGCCAATTCCAGGACTCCAAGAGCCAGATGAAGGATTGCTCTAATGTTTTGAGTTTCAGTGGAGGATCAGAGGGTGGGAGGGATGCTAAGATGGATACACTATG
The DNA here is from genome assembly GCF_022747635.1 of Hetaerina americana. Taxonomy (NCBI): domain Eukaryota; kingdom Metazoa; phylum Arthropoda; class Insecta; order Odonata; family Calopterygidae; genus Hetaerina; species Hetaerina americana. Next base: position 89,879,473 of record NW_027286874.1, read on the forward strand.
GCATTTATCAAAGGGAGTGTTGTATTCGGAGGCGTGTTTGGGGATAGGGAGCATATCAATCAGGCAAGAATTCTTGCATGAGGCCCGGTGGTTGTTAATTCTAATATTAAGGGATGTGGTACACTGTCCAATATAAAAGGCAGGGCAAAGTTGGCACTTCAGTGGGTAAACTACATTGCCAGATGCGCAAGTAGAGTAGGGATGGGATTTTGGTTTTGAAAAATGGGCATGTTTTGCATGGCATGGGAGTGGTTTTGGGACGGGGCGGGGATTTAAGGAGTGGATTGGTTGATTTGAGAAAATCGGATAACTTGGCGGGGCGTTTGAAAGTGACAGAGGGACATTTGGGAAAATGGTTGGCGGTGGTATTATGCTTTTTAACTCTCTCTGGACTGATTCTTTGTATTTATGAGGAAGGAATCTGGCCGGAAGACTTTGTGAGATCATTGCTAGTTCCTATTCCGAAAAAGGTAAAGGTTACATCATGTGAGGACTACAGAACAATAAATTTGATATCCCACGCAGCTAAAGTTGTTCTCAGGATCATGAACGAAAAAGGATAGAGAGTAGGGCAAATGATTACTTAGGGGATGATTAGTTTGGGTTCAGGAAGTGGAGAGGTACGCGTGATGCCATTGCAGTAATGAGATTATTAATCGAGAGGAATATAGAATACAACCAGGAGATATTTGCATGTTTCGTAGATTTTCGAAAAAGCGTTTGATAGAGTGGATTGGGGAAAACTAATGAGTATTCTGCAGAAAATAGGAATAGATTGGAGGGAAAGGAGGCTAATCCGCAACCTGTGCGTCTCAGACTGCTCAGGTGCGAGTGGGTAACGGGAAGTCCGGTTGGGCAGTGTTAGAAAGGGGTGTAAGGCAGGGTTGCCCATTATCACCGTTGCTGTTCAACCTGTATGTAGAGGAAATGATTAAAGAGGCATGGGAAGAACTGGAGGTAGGAATGAAAGTGGGCGAGGAATTCGTAAAATCAGTTAGGTTTGCTGATGACCAAGCTATAGTTCGTCAGTCAGCCAAGGGATTGCAAGCATTGCTTAGTGAATTGGAAATTCAGTGCGACAAATATGGGATAAAAATCAGTATTAATAAAGCAAAGGTTATGCGATTTTCTAGAAAGAAAAAAGCTAAGCTAAACATTAAAATAGGAGGGCAAAAACTAGAGCAGGTAGAACAGTTTACGTATCTCGGTAGTGTTTTGGACCAACACCGTCAAAGTAGTAGGGACGTGAGGAGAAGAATTACGCTAGGCAAAGAGGCTTTCACAAGGATGAGGGAGTTGATGACAGGGACGTTGAGTAAGGATATTAAGAAAAGACTCGTAAAAACTTTGATATGGAGCGTAGCTATGTACGGCGCGGAAACGTGGTCATTGAAGCAGGAGGATAGACGTAGACTGGAGGCTTTTGAAATGTGGTTGTGGAGAAGAATGAAGAAGGTGAAATGGACCGAAAGGAAAACAAATGAGGAAGTAATTGGTATGGTGGTCGAAGAGAGGGGTTTCTTGGGAGAAATTCTATGGAGTCAGGAAAAATGGATGAAGGGCGTATTGACTGGCAGTGGGATGCTGAAGACTTTAGTAAGGCCCCGAAGAATTTGAAATCGATGAACGTTAAGAAAATAAGACAAAGTATTTCTTCAATTCTGGTATTCGGATACGGAACTCCGTTGTTAGAATTGATTAACATTGTCCATTCTCTTCTTCATTACTAGCTTTTTATCCCAAGAGGATAATCACAACGCCGACCACTTGATCGAACGACACTTCCAATAAAGTATTACGTTCAATTTGTATTTCTTTTGAAACTCTCATTAGAGCGAAAGATAAAAATATGAAACCCTAATCACCGCTACAATATTTTCATGTAGAACACATTCACAAAATGGGTCTCGAACCGTTGACCTTGTGATTATCAAATAAACACATTTTTCACTAGACTTACCTCGTCCGCTCATAACTGAATGTAGCAGCATGCGAACTGTCTCGGAGAATGTCCAGAAAGTCTCTTGCCAGCAACTCAAGTGGCTCAGGGACAGATGCTATATGTTTAGAGATACGCATTAAGCTACAAATAGTTTAAGGTTGGAGGCATGATAACTAAGTAGATATGAACAATCGGTCACCAAATGAAGGGTCTAAGTTCAATTCTGGATGACCATTCCAACTCTAACCGAGAATTTTGAATATTTGAGTACAACATTTCTTTAGAACTCAGTAAGCGGCACAGGGAAAGGAACCCCCCCCCCCATTTCCCTGGTGTGTGAATTTCACACGCAGTTGCACAGTATTAGGTGAGCTCTCAACTATCGAAAAAAGCCTTTCATTTGACTATCGTTTGATTTGGATTGTAACACAGGCTCGCATATACGAGAGACCTAACATTGATTGGCCCACTCAGGGGATCCGGTGGGTGACGATCTCGCTAAATAACCCGAGTATCGCGGTTTGGAACACTACCTTTGCCTATATGACGTTTTGCTCTGAGAAGATTTTACCAAGTCATCGATGGTGTATTCCAACAGGCGTACACGTAGTTGTTTTTTTCCAAAATATCTTCACCCGTCGGTCGTTGCAAAATATCTAATCACTACTATCACTTGGAATTACAGTAACTGGAAAATATCTGGGTCGCGATGCAAGACCTCCACGATGGAATTGCGGAACAGGCTCGCTGCTGTTCTGCCTTCCAAGGTTTACACGATTATTTCACGGAGTGATACGGCATACTTTATGCTCAATTAATTCTATCAACTTAGGAATGTTTTCTTAGCTTACATCAAGTGAAAACTACAGAAGCTAAATCTCGTGTCGTAAAAAATACAGTTAAATCTGATATTTGCTTTGCTTAACTGATCTGTGAAAAACTCTATATCTATTACAATTTATTTTTTTTTAATAATTCCGCATTCCTTTGAAGTTTTTGGTGAAATATTTCTGTGGTGGTATCCGTCAAAGATTGCTAAATTCAGCAAAAACGATAACAATTTTGACCTTCAATTCACACTCGAAACAGCACTGATATTCGATTCGGTAGATAATATACCTTTGGGTCAAAAAGATCCTCGCAGTCAGTAATTCACGCCGTAATACGTTCTTCCGTCATAGCATACACAAGAAGAGCTGCCGTCGCTTCGAAGTTTCACAAATGCCAATGTCAACAGCACTCCTTGGCCGTCATTCACGGAGTACACACCGAATGTCAAAACATTATCAGCTATTATCAAGGCCCACGGGAAAAGAGCTGAAAATATTCAAATCACATCAGGGTGCTGGCAATTTTTTCCTGGACACCCATTGTCCCTGCAGCATTACTCTTCTATTTGCAGAATACGGTAGCTTTACTTTATTTTCGCAGTCCGAACAGCAAGATGTGTCAAACGTCCCGGCCAGCGATAAAAAAATGAAGCCAATCGTAATGCAGTATTAGTACTGTTAGCGTGGCTCATCACGCCGGTGCAGAGGAACGCCCCCTGCGGGGTAATTACCGCATCGACTTCGCGCCTTCATAATGCTCGCGCGTGTGGCAATCGTGTCGGGCTAAGACTGTCGCCCGCACTCTTAATGCGCGGGTTGCCTCAGCTCGTTGCGATCAAGCAGCAGTTTTATTGTTTGGCTCTAAAGGTCACTTTTTAGATCCACCCCCTCCCCCTCCCCTGCCACTTTTATCACGTAGCCCCCCGTTCGCGAGGTGGAGGGGAAGGGAAGTGTAGCATACGGCCTCTCCCACGCTCCTTCCCCCACACCCCCATTCGGGTGCGTACCATTTCTTACTCGTATGCCACGAGAGGGAGGGTCATCCACGAGGAGAGACGGCCGAGGGTCGCGCCTGCATGCGGCGCGACGGTACCAAAAAAAAAAACACTCAAAAGAGTTGTGACGGACAGGGTCATCTCCCGATGTTCCAGGCCTTCCTCCTTCTCCCCATCCCCCAGCTTCCCCTCTCCCTCCCTCCCGTATTTTTTTTCTTCGCCCTCCCCCGGGAGGACGGCTTGGTGTGGGAGAAGAGGAGCGGGAGAGGAAGGGAAGACTCGTGGACCGAGCCTCGGCTTCCGGCTGCTCCGGTCGCCCCGCGCCGAGTGAGAGGGTGAGAGAGGGAGGGAGGGAAGGAATCTCCCACATCCTGCGGGAAGACAGACAAGTTTGAGTCGGGAGCCGTGGAAGGAGCGGCTGCCTCTACCCCGCCTGCCTTCCCCGAATCCACTCCCCCCACCCCTCCCGAGATACCGCCGAGGGGTTTAACATGACCAGGAAGGGGCCGTCGAGGAGGAGTATTCCCGAAATATTCACCCGAGTTGCCCGCGCGCGCGTCGCGGAAAAATAAAAAGTTGTGGTGCGGTGCGGTGTGCTAGTTGGATTCTCGCGGAGCATCTGGTTGACGGCCGTGGTTTCTCTCACACGAGTCTCTCGTCCGTGTGCCTGCGATGGCGGTGGCGTTCCACTGGAGCATGGTCGCGTACTACGCCTACGCCGACATCACGTATTTGAAAGGGATGGTGCACATGAATTCGCAAGGCAAGGATCCCGACGACCACTCCATCAGCAGAATGTTCAACGGGTCGCTGACGTACATCACACTTTGGAACGTGGTATGCAGACCGATACTTCCTGGCGTCGCGTCCATTCATGGGAGCAGCCACCGCGGTCACTCAGCGCGACAGCTGTCGCTTTTTTTTCTTTTTTAATCTAATTAAGCTGCGGAAAGTCGGACAGTGTTGATGACAAATTGCTCCGCGAATTTTTTTTTTGTTATTCCGTGTGCACACACACATACACACACACATGCATATACTTCTCGCTGCTTCCTTTCGGGGCAGGCGGAGTCGATGAAAAAAAAACCCTTATTTTAGGTTATTTCGGAAAACTTATTCCCTGTTACGTCCTCTTCTGCGTTACTGCTCTGTTCTCCCATACTTTTTTCGCACTCGTAACATTTCGTGCAGAGTCATTTCTTCTTGACTCTCCTAATTCCTATTCCTAATTTTTGGCCTCTCTTCGACCACTTTCGCCCATGAAATTCTTGGTCGACCTCTTCCCTTCAAACCATTTACTCCCCTTTCAAATATATGTTCGGTGCTTCGAATATCATCCATTCTCTAAACACGACCGTGCTAGTTTTGCACAGTTATTTCATATATGTTAAATATCGGTGCATTTCAACCACAGTTTTTCATTCCTTCCTCACCATATCTCTCTCTCTCCCATATTCTCCCAAACACTCCGCAAATTGGAAATTGCTTATCGTGCCATACCCAAGAATGTTTTGTTTATAATCTTACAAAAATAAGATATGAGCTCGTGATTTAATTGGTATAGATAAATGATTAGATAACACGATTTAAAAATGAGCCAATTCAAAGCAAGATACATCGAAAAGGTTGGTCATGAAGATGATCCTCTCCTCAAGCATACTCACGTGAAATTGGCGGGAATATGTTTAGGCTTTTCCTCGCCTGCACTTACCGCTCAGGAACGTCGTATCTTGTGTGGCACGAAAATGACGAAGAGATAAATTATTCACGAATTGCTGTGAAGTAAGGAGCGTAACCGCACTGATACAAAATATTTAGGTGTGAATTCGAACAAGTTGTCTAAAGCTTCCAAAGTTGTATTTGAACCCTTACTGACGTGAACTTTCAAAGGATTCAGCCAGAATACCATTAGTAATTTCTTGTTTTTTTTTCATTTCAAACTTCGTCCTGAATTTCAATTGTTCAAACAGACAGCGGCCGACCACATTAAGTGGAGAGAGTTATTCGTTCCGGTGTGCCCCTCGTGGAGAGGGTGGAAGGTATAGGCCATAACGCGAGCAATGAGCATAGGGTTTGCGATATTTTGCACAGGAATAAGGGGGCATTATGGAGGATATCATGTACGATATCGACTGCAGAAATTCCACTCCGAATGAACCCCGCTATTTGATGATCGGGAAATCATAATAACGGACCTGCGCTTGATTCCGAACTGAGGTTACGTTTATAAGTTATTGAAAGACCATTTAAAACATCTCTTGGTTCGAAAACCCTTTGTAATCCGCTCTGGTGCGACCATACAGGGCAAACTTTTGATTGCGTTTTCGGCCACTGGATCTATTCTTAGGCACAACTCGGCATGCGAGTTCTTTCATGCGAGACCCTTTTCCGAAATACTTCTCGATTTCCTTATTATATAAAATTATCAATGATTTTATTGATTAAATACGGCATCTAGAACCTTCCCTGAGACTGTAATTTTAATTGGTGTCTTTGAAATGTGAATATCTGCATTTTAAAAAGATTTTTAAAATATAGCTTTTACTGGACTCTTTGCACTGAGTTAATACAAGGCATTTGATATCACCTTGTATGAGGCACTTTATAATATGTTTATATTCTCAATTACTTATGGTGCTACATGCAGCGATTTGGTTCACCTCTTCGTAAGCATATTGGCACGTGTCGCTTTTGTCCACGAAAGAAATATTGCAGTTTTATACATCCCGCTTCTCCGAGAACCTGTTTCATTGAGTCATAAACAAAGTCTGTCGTAAATATTTCCATATCTTTTTCTGCAATCTAAATAATAGTGCGATCACAATTGGTTTGAGGCCGTGTTGCTTAAAGCGCAGGTCATAAGTACATCTAAAATAAAAATTGGATGCTAATTTATTGTAAATTAAAGCATAGGGGTGAAACGTAATGGTATCCTCGTAAATATTATCTGTAGATACAAGGAAACGAGGTAAGTAATCCACTTGAACCAGTGGAACATGAACTATTTTCTTTATCATTAATATTTTGTAACAATAGATAGAGAGACGCAACTCTCAAACACCCGCAGCCAAAATATTTGGAGGCATCACCCAAGTAAATTCTTCTTGAATCATAAAATTGAAGATATATTTATTGCTCTTTCACACTAAATATGTATTCGCCATCAGGCATTTTACGACTGCCTGAAGAATGTTTTCATTTAGAAAAATAGTATCAGTACGTCGTTTCCAAACTAACACCACCAGCACTGCTTTAGGGCTGCCCTGCAAAGCACCTCAGCACCAAGGGCAATGACTTAGTCGTAGCTACGTAAGTAAGTAGATTAATAAAGTACTAGCAATTCAGAATCTGCGGTGTTATACCTCATTTCCCTCTGCTAAACTGATAACGTGGTGCATGCCGAAACTATTGGAGCAGAAGAACACAGAATTCATCTTTTTTTATTTAGGCTACAGGAACAATTTCTGCACAGTTATTGAATCATACTGAATTTTTAAAAGATACTTTAAGGCTAATGATTTTTCATTTAAACTAAAATTCTCTTCCTTAAACTAATGCAATTATACTTAAACATCAATTCAAATGTCCCCTGTTTTATGAGTAGCGATAGAATGATGTAATAAATTGTTAACAGTGTATTATAAGAGCTCAATATTGATGACAGCACATCATCAGTTTGATTTTCCCCCCACAACGCAACCCAATCACCCTGACTACATCACTAGGAAAGATTGAATTGCTTTCAAATATGGAGTTAATGCACCGATAATCAACATGTATGAAAGGAGTGTGCATCGATTGAATGGCCATTATGAGGAAGCGCATGGGAGGCGAATCTCCGAACAGATATTTGAGAGTAGGGAGTGAACCGAGAATGTCATGGGTGAATGTGGTGAAAGAGACTCCCAAGGCAAGAAATATTTGGCGTTTGAGGAACAGAAGAGTATGTATTAATGTGCCAGATACGAAAGAAGTATGTGAGAACAAGGCAGTATGGAATAAATAGTTGAATGGCAATAACCTAAAGAAGAAATACATAAGAGTCGGACTTTTATGGACTCGGCCAGCTGTGGAAGGGAATGGCGTGAAGGGTAAGTATGCAACACTAACCGCGAATTGCTGCTCTGGAATTCCTTCCCTCATTGGAATGTAATTTTTATTTACGAGGATTATTTTTTAAGTTAGGTCCATTTGGCCATATATATATATATATATATGTATATCTATATATTCGTCAGAAAAAGTTTTTATTGACGGTTTCAGTTTCCTGCAAACCTAATTCACGTTTGTACATAATCGTTGTTAACATCTAAACACTTCCCGCAGCACTGTGCTAGCCTATTTCATCCCTCAGCATGAACGTTCGCCGCCTGGGAATTGAACCAGTTGACAACGGTGGTTTCGTCTTCAAACCGCTGTCTACCAAGCCACTGTTTCAAGTGTTAGAACAGGAAATAGTCGCTTGTTTGAAGGCGAAGTCATTCCCGTCTTGCCAATACTAGTCCAAAAACGCTCGTCCACTCAACATACTTGGCCCTTTTTGTTGGTCGATAAATATTTTCGGTACCCACCTTGCATACTGTTTGTGATAACCGAGCTTTTATGGTACAACAACGTATGCTTAAAGATAAAAAATTAAATTGGAGGTAAAACGCATGCGGAATTGAGGAACGGTTTACGTACTGTAGAGTTGGTCGTTAGGTTTTGTTATGTAAGCCTAAGAATACAGGAGGGTACAGTCTGTGTCCATCCTAAAACCTTCCTTATTACAGTAGACTGAAAATTTTCCATGTGATACAATCCACCTCAGTGATGCATCAGGCTGAAATTTTCATTTTCAGATGGTGCAGCAGGTGTATTTCATGATGTGTTGCCGTGAGAACCTCTTGTCCAGGGTGTCGGACGGAGAGAAGAAGGAGTGGTCCAGGAGGGCACGCCAAGTCATACTCCGCTCTATCTTATTCCCGACCACATTCGTAAGTAGATGAGGGCTCAATGGCTTGCATATGTTAATCAGTTGACCATTTTTATTTAATACGGTCATAAATTCGCATCATGGTTCTACTACATTGTTTGTCTGCATTAACAAAAAATAGTAGCGGAGAAAAATCATGGTGTGATGAAGAATGAGGCATAAAGATGTGAACAAAACAACCATTCATTGCAGGGCCATTTTTTTGGAGGATATAAAGTAATAAGATATTTCTAAAACATTCTCTGTTCTTCACGGTCCCTTCTAAGGAAGTCAATTTTTGGTGAAATTACTGCTCTCTGCGATTTTAAATTTCCTTCAAAGATATTTGCTGGGAATGAAGAAACGTATACGTGCGAATTTGCCTTCAGTAATGGAAATTATAAACAGACTTAAACTGATTTAGGATTTATCAGATAAATCTGTGTAAAAGTGCAAATTTGTTTTTCACGTAATGACAAACTTCCATCACATCTCGCCTGAATCTGTCGAATGTATTCAAACTTAAACTGTTGATGGGCTCGACTTTTCCCCACAACAGTAAATGGAGACGTTATTAGATCGACAGTGTAAGGAGTAGCCAAGTATTTGTTTGTTAATGAAATAAAGTCATCAATGGCGTAACTACTTCATCCTCTCAAAATTAAAACAGGAATTTTTCACTTACAGATAGTACTTACCGATAGTACCTGCAGATAGTACCTATAGATACACTTCCCGCGAGTCAACGAACTCGGTGAATGCGCCACTATCATAAGTACGGTAAATGTCAACTGATTAGGGGATGGAACTGGTTTATATACAAAACCGTCGGGAAAAACCAAATCTGAAACGAATTCCACTAAACAACATTAGTGTTCACCTACTTAGTGACTTTCCTTCACCCGAAATCACATAAACGAGTTTTACACAATCGCACAATAACATAAAAGTCAAACTGATACCTATAGGCTTCCTTCTTCGCGGCCAAATTTTGTAAGGCAATTTAGCCTCCTCAAAGCCAACCTCTCCAAACCCTCATCATAATCCAACCCTAATTCCCTCTGAAAATCACGCAATCAAGTGGGTGTAATTAGATTGCGCTATAACATGAAACGCGTTTTTCAAAGTATTAGTGGTTATTAGGGAAGGCGACCGACAACTGAAGTCATTTGCGCCATTAGGCATGGGTGGGTTATTTGGTAGAGGAATGGAGGAAGGGTGGAGAGGAATCCGGTAACGCCTTTAGCCTACTCTTTGCGATAGGTACCAAGGGATTGAGAGTTTAACCTCCCATCCCACGGGCGACGTACTCGATGTGCTCTCCACATTGAACCCAGAGTAAGGATCGGGATACCACTGAAAAATCCTGCCGCATCCGGGATTCGAAATCGGGATCTTGGCTGGGAAGCCAATACATTAGCCGCCGCACCGTCCCAAATCCCATTTTTGAAAGCTTGGGTGTACAATGCCGAAGTTATGGTGCCATACGCTTCCCATTCATTTGAGGTAATTATGTTTTCGTTACTTTAGGGTGGACCTAGTACCCAATATCTTAACATACTTATCATTACTATGCGTTTTTTTATCACAATCAACCTTTACATTAGAAATAATTTCAAGGAAGCATAACTGCGACACTTTAAAAAGTTAATTTGATATGGCATTAAAATATTAATGTGATAAAATATGAGATTATTTGGCTGTACGGGTTTAATTCACCCTATTGCAAATCTCTTTGATGCCTCTTATGGTCAACAGTTGACAAGATGACCTCCGGGGGCTCTTGTCAAAGGTTCGCTCGCTAATCAGAATTTGATTTTTCTTGTAAATTTGATTTCCATTTCATGTAATTGGACAGTTAAAAATGTCCATAGAATAAATGGCCTAAAAAAGATAAACTGGAACTTCAATTATTAAATAGAAAAAGATTTAAAATGGAAAGTTTAACTCCACATCGCAAAGTTTTAGATATAGTATTTGATCCCTGAAAGCCGATAAACTACTTAAAAGATTTTCATGCGATAGGAACATCTTTCATTCTGCAAACTTTCCTCTTTCGAGTTTATATTATTAGTGATTAAACGATCAAAATTTTAAATGATAGACCGCTTATGGACCTATGGTATTCTTTCAGAAATTAACTGAGAGAATCATAGTCTTAGGTTTGTTTGGGAATCGCGCAATTATATACATGGGTAAGAATTTTGGTAACTGCTACACTACTAAGTGAAAAATTTGACATCCTACCTGTTGATATGAACAGATCTGAGACACGAAATAACGATGGGCATTCAACCTGACGATATTTTCCTTGTTCAGAGGCAGGTGGTGAAGAATTTGCTATCTGTTTTCCCTAAACGCCCTTCGCTCTGTCCTTGAGAGCGAAGAGCAAACCAGCAAACACCTTTCAATGCGACAAGTTCCTTTCTATCCTTCATTTGTCTAACTTTCTCACTTTTCTCTCTTGTCACCACTTCTCTCACCTCTGATCCTCCTCCGTACTCGCTCCTGGAGCCTACGTTCTCGAAGAGCGTGCCTCTTGTCTTTTACCGTATATATCAATCAATCAGTAAGGAACTTAATTTAGCCTATTGTAAACAGCGTAGTGGCAATCAATTAAAAATTTCGCTACGTTTTTGTGCCTTAATATGTCGTGTGTGTGTGTGTGTGTGTATATATATATATGTGTGTGTGTGTATATATATATATATATATATATATATATATATATATACACACATACATACATATATATGTGTGTGTGTGTGTTGGGGGGGGTAACTTTATACAATTCGACTTTTTGCCGAAAGAGTTAGGTGCGTGCTATTCCTACCAGGGAGCACATCAACAATGCTTTTTGAAAAGGCAAGAGCTGATAATTTTATAGACAAACATTATTGGTCAGTTGATATCTTACGTCTAAATTGGCTTAGCTTAGAAATATTTACAACAAATAAAAATGAATTAAATTGTATGCATAATTTTCGAATTATACATAATTTATCGACTAACATGTTGTTATTTCCAAACTGTCGAAGTAGAATTATTATCCATCAGTTGCTACCCTCTCTACTATCTACTCTATATACTCTACTAACACCACCGTCACAAGATATTGCGTATTTTTGGGAACCGATTATTTGAAATTAGTCAAAAATGAAATTCTAAGTCATTAAATACACAGGTAAGACCTGTGACCCAAGAGAACAAAGCATACATCGAAATCATTCAAGATGTTAACTACGGGAACTTTTGAATGCATTACTCAACTTTTTAAAGATTTCCGGCTAATACATTACGTACGTTCATAACGTCAGTTCTGGTGGGGATCATCTGACAAGGTCAAAATATGAAACTCACAGACTTCAGCATTTCTGTCGAACCATAGGCGTCACTTCACTGTTTGTTGTTTTCTTAGCTATTTTGACCACGTTTCAAAATACGGGTTGCCTGATCATAACTGCCCAAGCATAATTCTGATGACTGCGTGATTTGTAGCGTACGCAAATCGAGTTCAATGACGATTTCAATGTCAGGAGAGAGAACGGTCGCATTCCATGGCGGGCTAAAGTAAGCTAAGGCGAGATATTATGGCCTTCTGTGGGAGAGATAATCTTTAGATTTGACATATACAATGAATGATTTTTAAGATGGAGTTTTCCCACTTTCGTCTATAAACCCTGTATACATACAAAAACTCCCAATTGCGTTGTATTTTAGAGGAGACCAAAATTTTCAACTGTTTCCTTGAAACTGCAATCCGCAAACTCCTTCAGCTAGCGAAGGGGATGGGACGAGGAGTGCTGAATTGAGCCTTCGCTTGTCCCTTCTCTTAGAGGTCGCAGTGATACGATGCATACATCTTGCAAAAAGTCCTAATTTTTTATGAAAATATTTACGATGCCTCTTAAACAAGCTCATAGAATGCAGGGGAAGAGAAATATAAAAAAATACAAAACGCTACAGCCGTTATATGTACTTGAAGCCTGACCTTCGGGTATTTAGCAGGTCAAAACTGCAAATGGTAGGGATGATGAAATAAAGGACGTCTTTGTGCCTGCATTATTAAAGTCCAATATTCAGCACAAATGACATGCGTAGAGTCTGCTGTATTCAGAACGACTACCGTGGAGTCTTTATCGGCCGATGTGATGACCAGGTTGGGATTTTGGGTAAGTTTTCTCAAGGCTGCGCTCCGGAGTGGAGATGTATTAGGTTTTTACATGTACATCTACATGATACCCCGCAAGCCGCCGCAAGGGCGTGCGGCGGAGGTTGTTGGGTCACCCACCGGTAAACTAGAATAAAACCATTTGCAAAACCAAATCATGTTACCTCTACACTCATATTAGTTAGTTCATGCCCTCGACAAGCCTTAATCGCACGAAAGAAAGTACTTACATGCAACAACATTTAATAACAGAATACGCACATTCAAATCATGCTGTAAAACTATTAAAAATATGGGTCTATTAAATTAAAAACAAGATATCGACAAATATATACATTACCAATTATAATCATCTCCTACGCGATTGCTGTTATGTCTATTATGATCTCAAATGGTTCTAGGAAAAAACGACATTTTAAATCTATCCGTTCTACAATAAATCTCCCTGATTTTACGTTGGTGGATTCATTCCCTCCGTCAATGCTTTCTCTTCTCTCTCCTTCCCTCCATCTACTCAACCTCAGAGTTGACTTTCCTCGATGTTAATAAATCTCTGGCTAAGCACAACCCCACACCCCCTTCCACATAATATCCACTAAGAAAGAACAATACCTCCGCTACATTAACCTCCACCCATGTCACACTAAGCTTTTTCTCCCATACTTACTCTCCACTCGTGGTCACCGTGTTTGTAATAACCAAAACTCCCTGGATACATTCCTTCACAATCAACATAACGCTCTCCTCCGCCGCGGTAACCCTGAGTCCCTTTTCAAAGAAAAAATCTTCCGACACATTCACCCTCCCAAACCTTCCCAATAAACCAAACTGCACACCCTATCAATTTGACAATATTCTTCCCAGGAATTCAGTTCCTCAAAAGACCTCTTCTCCATCTTGGCTAACCAAGAAAACAACAGCAAACTTATTGCACAAATGTCCCTCGATTACTTATAAACGATCCGCCAATTTATCAGACATATTAAAATACAGCAAACCTTTATCCAAGTCCTCCACCACCCACAAATGCACCCCAGTACCCAGTAACGACTAACGTGAAACCAATATTTAAAAACACAGACAAGAAGGAACCGAGTAATTACAGACCTATTTCCCTAAAATCCAATTTGTGCAAGGTTATAGAACATATCGTATAGTAGCTAGTTCGATCTTGAGACACCTCAATAATCAGAAGTTAATGATGAATACTCAGCACGGTTTCCGAAAAGGTAGATCCTGCGAGACACAACTTTTTGTTCATGATATTCTTATTCTGGAAGAGAGCATTATTCCAGTGGACGCAATATTTCTAGATTTTAAGAAAGCCTTCCACAAAGCATCTCATAGTAAACTACTCACAAAGCTCGCATATGACATGGATAAAAATATCCGGGTTTGAATCAAAGACTTTTTGAATGGTCGGTTTCAAAGAGTAGTGATAGATGGAGTTAGCTAAAATGCAGTAGAAATTACTTCAGGTGCTCCCCAGGGAAGTATTGTCGGACCTCTTTTATTCCTACTTTACGTTAACAACAATTGACTCCGTAGGCACTAGTAAGATACGTTTATTTACAGACGATTCAGTGGTTAACCGTGATATTCGTGATCCTAAGGACAAAGCAGCTTTGTCAAATGACCTTAATGCTATACAACGCTGGTGCGACCCTTGGCAATTAGAATTAAACTTAAAAAAGTGAGTAGCCATACATTTTTGGAAAAAGAGCAATGCCCACCCGAACGCCTACTGCATTGGGAACACCGAAATAGAATGTGTAGATTCAACTAAATACCTGGGTGTTATCCTTACTCACGACCTTGCCCGGGTGAAACACATACACTGGGGAATATGCGGACAAGTTAACAAAAAATAATGATTTATTGGAAGAGTTCTTGGTAAATGTGATGAAAACGTTAAAGGAGAAATGAAATATGTCGTTGGTTCGGCCTCATTTAGAATATGCTGCAAGAATATGGGATCCTCACGAAGTTGAATTAATTGCCGAATTGGATCGCGTGCAGCGTAGAGGAGTTAGATTTGTAAAACGCTGTTATGTTTGACTTAATAGCGCCTGCAAAATATTAAAGCAGCTAGGCTGGGAATCACTCACGTAGCAAAGGCTTAATTAGAGATTGAAGCTCTTGCATATTTGGGAAGGAGGTCTCTTTAGCAGTTGTGTTGAAAATATATTATTACTCCCATCGCACTACGGTAGGAGAGATCATGTTGATAAAATTAGAGAGATGGAGTGTAGAAAAAATAGATTTAAGATGTCATTTTTCCACGAACAATAAGGGATCAGAATAACCTTGTCAGACCCCGTTATGCTCATTTTCGGGTAATAATTATTCTGGTGTGTATTCTCCCCCTGCCACACAACCTAGCAGTTGCTTGAAGGGTAAATACAAAAAGACTTTTTTTGGGACCCACTCCATTTTTAAAATGTTTATAATAATCCTTAATTACTACCACATATTCATTAAAAGGACGCCCATTCGTATCATTTCCGTCCCACACCTCATACAAACCACCTTCCGCATTAGCCTTTCTACCAGGGCCTAAACATGTCTCCCTCCATAATACTTCATACACGATTGTTTCAATTTATCTATTTTTGCCTCACTTACCCCTTCCGACACATCGCTAAAACTCAAAACCCTCCAGTCAACGTGTCTCTGTCTCCTTGGCATCGGCTCGAATCTTATCTTGAACCCTGAACCCTTGGGGGTTCACCCTATTCCTTCCCGTCGATCCCTACCCCTTCCTATCACTCCTAAGCACCGTTTCCCTTCCTACTTTTCTTCGCCCGTCCATTTAAGTTGTCTTCTTTCCGCTCAGAAAGGTGGTCAGGCCACCGAAATATTTAAAAAACCGATACTGTGAGTGTTTCTTTATTGTTTTTAAGTTTTATATATAATTTGTGACTGACCATGTATGAACTTTCGTTGAAATTTTTCTTGACAAAATGTATGTGTGTGTATATATTACTTCTGTTTCTTCCGATCAAGACGGAGCTGAATTCCGTCGAAATGATCAAGAAATAACGTGTGAGTGATCTTTTTATGTGTTCTTATATTGTTGTTTGCTTTCCAAGTTTGTTATATATATATATATATATATATATATATATATATATATATATATATATATATATATATATATATATATCCAGCCACCCTTATCAGAGTACGAGCAGTGACTCATCATGCCAAGATGAAGGTGGTTGGGACCAAGGAAATATTGAAGTGGAATGTTTCCTTGTCAATTTATCTGTATTATATATAAATGTAAATAAAAATATAATAGTTATTATTTTGTATATATTTGTGTGTTTGTGTGATATCCTAAAATATAAAAGGTGGTGGCCATTATTTACTGGACTGTGTACTGGAGGTCACCGACGTTGATCTTCGGCGACAAGTTGAGCGAGCTGTACCCGGCCTGGGTGGACCACACCATGCACACGTTCATCGTCCCCATCGCTCTCCTCGAACTCTACCTCAGCACTACCCGAGAGAGGGTGTCGGCGGAGGACGGCGGCAAATTAAAGGGCTGGCTCACGTTCAACGCCTTCATCACCACCTACTCGGCTGTGTGAGTCTCTCCTTCTTTCCCCGTCTCCCCTCTTCTACCCAGACTGTTTCAATTCAACGGAAACCAAGTCAAAGAGCACGTAACAAGGTTGCTAAATAGCAGAAAAACGGACAAAAAAGGTTACGGATCCAACCGAGAACGGTTTGCTTCATTCAGTGCTAATCCTTGGATATTAGTCGGGAATTTTTTCAATCGCTTCCATGATCACAGGAAAGCAACACAGTAGCGTTAGGCAGTAACTGTAATGTATTGGTACACTGGCTTCAGTACTCTGTAACATTTTCAGGATTAACGGTACATGACACAGATACACATCTTTACATAATTCATTCGGAGAAAATTTCCCAACCTCATCTTATTTCCCTTTCCTCAGCCATAATCTCAGGATGACTTACATAAGTGTAGGTATCTGTGTCAGGTGTCATCAGTCCTGAAAATGCTAGAGTACAGTGAAACTAGTCGACCAATAAGTTATATTTTATGTGAAACCCATAGTTTGGTATACTTCCTATCATCATGACGGTATTCCCCTATCTCTCGGCATGCAGATATTTTGTATTGCATAATCTGCAATAGCCATATCTGTATTATTTGCCATCCCAAAGAGGAAAAGACAGCCAAATGTGAAGCCTATGTAAAAATAAGTTTGGTTTTGCATAAACCTAGAGTGGATCATCAATAGAAGAATGGATAGAAAGGAAAATGATTACTTAGGGAGTGATAAGTTTGGATTCAGAAAGGAGAGAGACACGTGTGATTCCATAAGAGATATGCAGTCGTTACTAGAGAGGAACATACCTGTAGAATACAGTCAGGATATATTTGTTTGTTTTGTAGATTTCGAGAAGGGTTATATCGAGTGCATTTAGCAGGATTAATGAATGTATTGTAGAATACTGAAGTAGATATTAGGGAAAAGAGCCTTATCAATAACCTGTACATGTCTCAGACTGCTCAGGTGTGAGTGGTGGATGGAGAGTCCGGGTTGTCACTGTTAGAAAGAGCGGTAAGACAAGGATTGTGCATTATCACCTGTGCTATTCAATGCATATGTGGTTTACATGGTTGAGGAGGCATGGGGAGGACTGGAGATAGAAATGGAAATTCATAAAATCAGGTTTGCGGATGATGAAGCGTTCCTTGGTAAAAGGGGTTATAGTGATCGCTTAGCGCATTTAAAAATCACTGCAATGGTATGGGAAGAGAATCAACGTAGGTGAAGCAAAGGGTGAAATGCTTTCGCAAAAGAGGAAAGCCAAATTAAATATTACAATAGGAGAGCAAAACCTAGACCATGTGGAAAAGTTAACCCACCTTGGCAGTGTTTTAAACCAATATGTACAAAGTAAAAGGGACGTAAGAAGAAGAATTGCGTGAGGCAAAGAAGCTATCGCAAGGAGGTCGTTGATGACAGGGACATTGATTTAGGAGGTAAGGAAATGCTCATGAAAACATTGAGACGAAGCGGGGTTTTGTACTACTCGGAAACAGTCGTTGAAGCAAGATGATAGGCGTTGATTGGAGGCTTTTGATATGTGGGTGTGGAGACAGATCGAAGAAGTGAAATGAACTGATGAAAAATCAAACGAAGTACTGGGAAGCACTAGAAGTTCATCGTGGGAAGGAGAGAGCGCTGTTGGAAGAAATCCGGAGTCAGGAAGAGTGGATGCAGATTATTTTGATTGGTAACGAAAAACTCAATGCTATAATAGAGGGGAGAACGCTGGGCAAGCTAGGTATGGGTAGGAAAAGGATATGTATGTTAGATGGAATGAAAGCAGAAAGGAAATGTGTGACATTGAAGCAGGCTATGCTCTTGTCTCGGATAGCAGGTTTTGTTTGGGGAAAATATTTATTATTTTTCAGTGTGTGTTAATTCAAAACCTACCTTTAACGGAGGACTATCAAATAATACCAGATTCCTTCCTCCAGATGTCCCTTTGATGTTCCTTGAATTGCTTACAGTGTGATCTTCGGTCGTCTCATCAGAGGAGTCTGGCCCTATCCATTTCTTGATCCGGTGAATAATGGAAACCCTATACTATTCTTCATCTTCCTCTACGTGGTTGGCGGATTCTGGTACTACGTTGGACAGCATCTAACGCATAAGATTTGGCGTAAGTATTCGCCTGCCAAATAAGACGCCACGTTGTAGACGCTTTGAAGTGTACTTTTGGGCAGATTGTAACTACCATATTGAAGATTATGTGACTTATTTTTAACTGGTTTACCAGCGTTATTTGATTAGTATTTTTGCATTAAAGTATATGCTGCTTTAAGGGGCATATCATTGAATTAATACTTGAAGTAACGTGAAGGTAACTACTCAGAGAACGACGCGGTAAAAATATCTCATATTTAAAACAAAATTGCAGTTCTCCACCGTAATTTCGACTAATTGGTTTTAATATTATACGTTCAAGTAGATAGGCCATCAAGTAAAACAGCGATCAAGTTGGGGATCAAGTAAAACATGCATACATATCTCAGGCAAAGATCATTAAGAATTTTTATTTATTTTTTACCATTTCTACATGGTAGCCTGCAAGCCACCACTATGGTGTGTGGCAGGGAATACCGAAATACCAAATAATAATTCCAGACCAGGCATGTAGCGTAAAAAATAAAGTTCCCTTAAGTTTTTATTATAATAATGTTTTGTAAAACAATTCAAATAACTTAGATCTATATAATTACAAATATAAGCCCCACAGTATCTAAGGGAGATATACTTATCGACGCATACGAGAGGATCAGTTAACAACTATTTCAGGGCAAGTAAGTGAAAAAATCTTATTGAAGATAGGGCATTAATAAAATTAATTAAAATATTTTAAACTAAACTAAAACTAATTAAAATATTTTTGTGTAAATACTTGATAACAAAGCGGTAAACATTAGGAACCTCATCACAGGGCTCTAGGAAAAGTCTACATACATTTTTCACAGAAAGACACCATAATACCATTCACGATTAAACGCCAAAATCTATTAATTATGGTTAATCAAAGAGAACAAATCAATAAACCAGGGAAAGAAGTAATATTTGCCAAAAGTGAAGACCCAAAGCCTCATAGTACTCGTACCTTAGACCAAACAAAATTGCCTTTAAAGTTGCCCACTCACTCGCACGGAAATGACGTTTGCAGTGTATCAACGAGTATACAAATGTATCTGACTCAGACAGTAGTGGTTACTCCTCACAAAAGATCAATGAGAAACATGTCCGTGCCCTGACCGGTAAGCTTTTCGGCAACATATTTCTGATATTCTCCTATTCCGTAAATATTTGACCGATCCTCTTCTGTACTCACCACGTGCATATTGAATTTTGTTTGTACATCACAGTACATTTCATAGTAACGTGCAAGCCACCGCTAGGGTGTGTGGCAGTGGTTGATTACACACCAGACCCAAAACACTTTTCCCTCCTAGCGCGGTCGGACAAAATTATTCTGAAATCTTATCGTTCGTGGAAAAATGACATCTTGAATCTATCTGTTCTGCACTTAATCCCTCTAATTTTATTGACATGATCTCGCCTACCGAAGTGCGATGGGGGTAATAATATATTTTCAGCATCATTGCTATGGAGACATTCTTCCCAATTATTCAAAAATATAATCAGTAAATTAACCTCCGCTCCTTGAGTGATTCCCAACATAGCTCCTCTAAAAATGTTGATACCTTACTCAGTACGTCTTAACAACGTTTTACAAATCTAGGTCGTCTACGCTGCACGCGATCCAATTCGGCAATCAATCCAACTTCGTGAGGATCCAAAACACTCGCAGCATATTCTAAATGAGGCATAACCAACGACAGATAACATTTTTCTTGGACCTTATTATCACATTTACCTCCTACTCTTCTAATACTATATATCCTAATTTTTTGTTAGCTGGTCCACATATTCCCCGTATTTTATTTCACCAAGGATAGTTCGTGAGAGGAGTTCTAAACTTTCTATTTCGATATTCCTGGTGTAGTAGCCGATTTCTGTGAACTGGTAAATTACACCTGGTGCCTTGTTCTCACTGCCTTCTTTTTATACCAAGATAGTCCAGTACAATACTCAGAATCTTCGGATAATAATCAGAATCGCCTTTTCGATGAATATTTATACTGGGTCAAGTTACGTTAGCCAAAATTTTTGATATGCTACTAAAAGATTTTTCTTCGAAGTGAATACATATATTTTTGTTGGTCTTCTTGTTAATTTCCCGGAAATGAAATTCGTTTTCATTTCAAAACTATGCAATATACAATTATTTAATGATATGAAATGCCTAATCTTATGCTATTGGTTTATTTATCTCGTGCAATTTATCCACCCGATTGAGAGCTACTCATTAATTTGTATAATGATTTCTATTTTAGGAAACCAATATGATGGCAGGAAAAGGAAGCACCAACTCTGAAACGCCTGTCAGGGAATGAAACGAAAACATGTATTAATGAACAATGCACGTACAGTGCATATAAATATTATATTATGTATTTTTTTTTAATTTGACACATGCGAACGAATTTTTTTAAACCGTACGTCGATCAATAAAAACATACCATTAACTTTATTTTTTTGTATCATTTGAATCGTGGGGCTAAAAATAAATCATTTTATTCCATTAGCGAAAATGACAGAATATGCCATCCATCTCAACACTACCAACCCGGTAGCATGGTCATCGGTCAACGAAGAGATCGATGATTTAAATCTCGCCTCAGGCACGAATAATGCCTTGGTGCAGTTTATGGTATCCCTGGCAGGAGAAGAATAATCTCATCTGTGGCAATTAAATAGATAATGTGATAATTAAATTATAGAGATCAAGTGTAAAACAGATAGATTAAAGATGTCATTTTTCCCAAGAACGATAAGAAATCAGAATAGCATTGTCCGACCGCGGGAGGGTCATATTCGGGTCAAAATTAGTCTGGTGTGTATTCACTCCTTGCCACACACCCTAGCAGTGACTTATACGGTAATTAAGGTCTTAATTTTTAGAGCAGCGCATTTTTTAAAGCAGAAGCTAATAATTGTGACACAAATTAAAAAGAAGAGTGCCTCCTTTAAAAAGAAATTACCCATATATTCGCTTCTGTTTTGTCTCTATAACTACGAATTAATTCCCTTGGCACAAATATTCGTATGGCGTATTTCTATCTTTTTGATTAATATTTTATTCAAATATTTAATGGTTCTATAACTATTCAGTCATCCTTAAATTTTGCAATAAAATAATCCGCAAAAATGGAAAGCTGGTGCAAACTGTACAGGTAATAAATCTGTATCATAAATCGGGAGAAACACCGGTTTTGAATAGTGAAAACATCGCTCTTCCAGCTGAAACCTTGGGGAAAACAGAATCAACATCTTCTGTAAGGAGCTTATTAAAAATTAGAACTATTCTATCATCCAGGCATTGGAAAAACATTCATTTCAAGACCGAATATGATACATAAGAAAAGATCCGTGTTTTCCATAATTTCTTGCGAGCAGGCCCATATTTTTCACCGGTGTCTACAGGTCGAAGTGGTCAGAAGTGGTTACTTCTGACCCAAAGACTCAGACTGTAATGTCTACGAAACTGTCGTTCCTGTCGTATGATCCTACGAGGGAGATATCCCGGAGGACATAGAGCTACAATAGCGTCACATGGAGGAAGCTTTCACTGGAGAGGAACAAAACTACGCAAAGGTAGAAATTATTCTGAATAGACAAAAGAATTCAATCACAGCAATATCCATGAAAATCGTAAGAGGAATAGATTAGATCAGTTTTTAATAAAATTACTGCACATTGGAGATTCAGGTGTAATGTGGTAGAATCGTTCCATAATGACAGAAACAGAGAAAACACTCGCAATTTTCCATTTTACAGATATAAAGTGGAAAACCGCAAGTGTTTTCCTCTGTTTCTGCCAAAATTACTAAATTAGATACCCACAAAAATATTTTACCTCCTTCATTATAATGCCAGCAGAACTGAGGTAATTCCGGGTAATGTTTGGAAAGCGTTTGGTTCTCAATTAAAAGTCCTCTGTCCAAAAGAAGTTATGCATGCGAATTTTACAAACCGCCAGTCGACACAATTCAAAACTAGAATAAAATCAGCAAATCCAAGGTTTTTTATCCCAACACAATGATCGCGACGTTATAATCGGTGGAGATTTCAATGTCCCATCTATTGACTGAAGCACATATATTTTTAAAACGAACGGTAAAGACAACGATATATGTGAATCGCTATTGAATTCTTTTATTTTGAACTCATTGATTCAATTTGCCACTTCACCAACTAGCGGGGATTATATCCTTGATTCGTTAGCAACGAATATTCCCGAAAAAGTCTTGACTATAGAAACTATAAAGGGCAGTAAATATTAAGTTTTCGCTTCACGGTGTCCGAAATAAGAAGTCTAAAAGGAAAATTCACTTGTTTAAAGAAGAGGACTACAGAGTCAATATGCTAGTTTTAAGAAAGATAGTAATCACCGAAATACCGAGGATACGTGGAATCACTTTCTTGGGATCACGCGCTCAGCAGTCAACAAGTTCATTCCTAGTAAATTTATAAAAGGTAACACGAAACCTAGGTGATACAACGCGGATCTTAGAAAGGCATTACTATGTCAAAGGCTGTGTCACGCCAAGATGAAAAATATTAGGGATCATATTTCTAGCGACAAAAAGAATGAGATCACTTATGATTATAAGAATTCTAGGGCGAATAACAAGAATTAATTTCGGAAAGCGTTAAGGGAATTCAAAAGGAAAATGTTAACGGAAAGTTTGAAACAGAATCCAAAAGCATTTTGGTCATACGTCAGAGAAGTTCAGGGAAATAAGACAACTGTCAATACACTCAAAAACGATAAAGGCGAAAGAGCAACCAGCAGTTTGGAAAAGGTTAACCTATGAAATTCACACGACCCGGGTTTCGAAGTAAAACTTCATCATCAGGTGATGATGAAGTTTTACTTCGAAACCCGGGTCGTGTGAATAAATCGTTTTCGTGTGGAACTACAAAGTTAGTCCTTTCATTTATTTATAATGAATCGGTTCCATAAAGTTACGCCAGAAACCATTAATTAAACTATGAAATTCCTTCTTTCAAAGGGTCTTCACTAATAACTCACAGAATACCTTACCAAACAGAAATCTTACCAAATCGTGCCGGTCAACAGATGCCCAAAATTGAAATCTCATGCAATGGAAGAGAATGTTTGCTGAAAAATATTAAGCCTAATAAATCCTTCAGGCCCTATAAAATACCCACTCGTCTATTTAAGGATCTAGCTTCGGAAATTGCGCCGTGTCTAGAAATAATATTGAAGAAGTCGCTGGTAGATCACAAGGTTGGAGAGATTGTAGGAACGGCTAGCGTAGCACTAATGTTTAAAATAGGAGGAACCAAGTAATCACAGACCTATTTCCCTTACGTCCATTTCGTGCAAGTTTATGGAACATATCGTATAGTTGCTAGTTCGATCGTGAGACACCTCGATAATCAGAAGTTAATGATGAAAACTCAGCACGGGAACCGAAAAGGTAGATCCTGCGAGACACAACTTGCGCTTCTTGTTCATTATATTCTTATTACGTTCCAGTGGGCGCAATATTTCTAGATTTTAAGAAAGCCTTCGACAAAGTACCTCATAGTAAATTACTCGCAAAGCTAGAAGCATGTGGTATGGATAAAATATCCGGGGTTGGTTTAAAGACTTTTTGAATGGTCGGGTTCAAAGAGTAGTGATAGATGGAGTTAGCTAAAATGCCGTAGAAGTTACTTAAGGTGTTCCCCAGGGAAGGGTCATCGGACCTCTTTTATTCCTACTTTACATTATCGATAATGACTCCGTAGTCACCAGTAAGATACGTTTATTTGCCGACGATTCAGTGGTAAACCGTGATATCTGAGATCCTGTGGACAGAGCAGCTTTGTCAAATGACCTGAATGCTACACAACGCTGGTGCGACCCTTGGCAATTAGAATTAAACTTAAAAAAGTGAGTAGCCATAAATGTTTGGACAAAGAGCATTGCCCACCCGAACGCCTACTGCATTGGGAATACCGAAACAGAATGTGTAGATTCAATTGAATACCTAAATCTGTCGTTGGTTAGGCCTCATTTAGAATATGCTGCAAGAATATGGGATCCTCACGAAGTTGAATTAATTGCCGAATTGGATCGCGTGCAGCGTAGAGGAGTTAGATTTGTAAAACGTTGTTATGTTTGACTTAATAGCGCCTGCAAAATATTAAAGCAGCTAGGCTGGGAATCACTCACGTAGCAAAGGCTTAATTAGAGATTGAAGCTCTTGCATATTTGGGAAGGAGGTCTCTTTAGCAGTTGTGTTGAAAATGTATTATTACCCCCATCGCACTACGGTAGGAGAGATCATGTTGATAAAATTAGAGAGATGGAGTGTAGAAAAAATAGATTTAAGATGTCATTTTTCCACGAACAATAAGGGATCAGAATAACTTTGTCAGACCCCGGTAGGCTCATGTTCGGGTAATAGTAATTATTCTGGTGTGTATTCTCCCCCTGCCACACATCCTAGCAGTTGCTTGAAGGGTAAATAAAAAAGACTTTTTTTGGGACCCACTCCATTTTTAAAATGTTTATAATAATCCTTAATTAGTACCACATATTCATTAAAAGGACGCCCATCCGTCTCATTGCTGTCGATGCTGTGTCAGTGGCTCTTTTCCGTAATACGAGTATGATATCTCACTCAGGCTAAGGTAAGCATGTTTACTCGTGAAACTGAAAGTCGACTCATTTCAGACCATTCACAGTCTGACCTTCCATGGCCCAATGGGAACCTATCCAATCCTTACTAATGAGAATGAACGTGGATGGACTATGACATTTTGGTGAATACTACAATTATACCAGCTTATGATCATTCGGTCCTTCCGTGTACGCAGCGTGACCCCGGAAAGGAGGCGTGTGCAGTTGAGTTATCCGCACAATAGAAGATGCGGCCGCAAACACAGACGACTTATACCGACCTGATTCACGAAATGTGCCACTTGGATTTCTAGGGTTAGATATCGCAACATCGCATCCCTTTATTCCTCTGCTTTCGCTCGGGCTCTAGGGAATAGATCTGTGTAGTGACCTTGGACAGAGCTTCACTCAGTTGATAAACAATCGCACAAAGGGCCCCTCTGCTGAGCCAGCGACTAGTAAGTGCTTCCCCTTGTACCGAGTCGTCTCCTCGAAGACTGTGTACCCTTTGCACAACGTACCGCGTGTTCTGCGATCTTAAATCATCGTTTCTTTTGGAAATGGAACTAATTTTCTGTCACTGTATCACAACCTGCAGCATGTATCATAATCCCTTTAATAACACCAATAACGTATCACCATACGTCCATAAGTTGCCTTGTCTCACAAGTGTGAATGAAGGGAAAGTTTCTCAAATATTACTCTAATCTGCCAGTGAATTACATCTTTCAAGCTGTCTTCAATATTAGCGGGGATATGAAAGTTCCACCATTTATTTATTTATAGATTTAATCATGTTTACCCGGGGAAGCTGGGTGATTTTTTCCGGTACCGGATAGTATTGGGAAACCATAGGCGGCACAGGCAAAGGAACTGCCCCCCCCGCCCTTATGTGTGAATATTACACGTCATTGTGCTTAGTACTAGGGTAGACCTCACCTATCAAAGGGACCTTAGGGTTCTATGGGTTTTTTATCACAAATGTTAAGTGAATTATTTCAGGTTATTATTCCATTTTATAAAGAATTGTTAATGTTTGAATTTTTCCGGTATTAATTTTTACTGATTCACGGAGAATTTCCTTCCTTGAAATTATTTTGTTTGCCGTTCCGTTTCCCGCAAAAAAAAGTTCAAGGTAAACGGTTAAAAATGAAAAAATCGTGAAATTTTTCATTGAAAATAAACTTATCGCATATTTTATATGAAAGATAAAGGCAAGTTACCCTTTCAGAAAGGCAGATATTAAAATTGGTGGGAGCTTTAAATGATTAATTTATCTTGCCTATTGATGATTCTATATTGAGTCCAAATACACCCTTAATCACTTACACAATGCCTGAGACACATTAAATATCCTTTTTACTTTGAACAGTCGTTCATTCATTACCATGCCCCTCCGTCACCCAGTTCGCGTTTGGGTACCATTGAAATACATCGCTCTGATTCCGAGCTGAGTGTAAGGATGCAGTATAAAATGACGCGTCTGCACTAATACAGTTTCTACAGTTAAGAGACGGGGACGAACATTTCAAAAAGCTATGAAAATATTTGCATGTCGCTTAATAACTGCTCCATAGATACAGTTCTTCGAACCAGGTGCTAGAAGGACCAGGTTCTTCAAAGGATTAACATCAATGGCAGATGTTTTTTCTTATTCCTCCTAATCAGAGTCAAACTGTTCTTGCGACTGAACGAATATCTGTTTCATCTTATCAGCTTCGGCCTTTTTAGTGGATTTGCACAATTTTGCACCTTGAAATATTCCGTGTACATCTACGTCTATTCCGTGCAATCTCTTACATTTCTCTTGAATTCCAAAATGAAATGCGTAGAGCTGGTGCCTTCGGACATCAGCTTTGTGTCTCTTGCGGAATTCCCGTGCATAATAAAATATGTGGAAGAACAAAACACTTTTTTCGCCGAGAAGAATACTGGGTAAATGTAATGAAAAGGTTAAAGCATCTTTCACCATTTAGAATTTGCTCATGGTATATGGGAACCTCATGAAGTTGGATTAATTGCCGAATTGGATCGCGTGCGGCGTAAAGGAGCTAGATTTGTAAAACGCTGTTATGATAAACTTAGAAGCGTATCCAAAATATTAGAGCAGCTAGGCTGGGAATAACTCACGGAGCGAAGGTTAAATTACAGATTGAAGCTCTTGCATAAATTGAAAGGAGGTCAGGTCTCTTCAGCAGTGATGTTGAAAATGTATTATTACCTACAGCGTACTACGCTAGGAGAGATCATGTCAATAAAATTAGATACATTAGGTGTGGAACGGATAGATTTACGATTTCATTTTTTCGACGATTGATAAGGGATCATAATAAAATTCTCCAACTTCGGTAGGGTCATGCTCGTGTAAAAATTATTCCGGGGTGTATTCACCCCCTGCCACACACACTAGCGGTGGCTTTCGGGGTACATAAATAAAGAAAAGTGTGGAACAGATGTATTTAAGATGTCATTTTTCCACGAACGATATGGGATCAGAATAACATTGTCTGACCGCGGTAGAGGTAAAAACATTCGGGTCAAAATCATTCAGGTGTGTTTTCGCCCCCCACCACAAACCATAGCGGTGGCTTGTAGGTTACTGAAAAAATACTAAATTCTAAGAAAAAGTTCGAAGTATATGTATGTATACGCTCATAGTTTCGCAATTGGTTAATATACTGAAAGATGATTATCTTAAATAATAATTCTTCAAAAGGTAACGTAACTTTCATTCAACTGATACCTTTTTTGGAGAGCTCCAAACCCCTCCCTGCCTGCTCAACGGTCATATATTCACAAAATTGGAAGTACAACATTCCCTAGCAAATACCATAACGTCCCAATTTAAATTTACAATTGTATGTCGAGAGACCAAATTATCTAAATTAATCTATTTCCGGAGGAAAAACCTCAGGAAAAATCCTGGAGAGCGCATTAAATGCTACTTAAACTGCTTGGTTGGTACCGCGCGTGTGTACCCTGACATTTCACGGGTGCTACATTGTTGCCTTAGATCCAGGACCACAACGCACGATCAGTCGTCGCGCGATGAGGTGGTGATAAGCACGTGTCTCCCAACATGGATCCTAAGGTAGGTTGTTTCCTGAACTGGACTGTCGTCTTTCGCAGAACAGAATTGCCTGTAATTTTGTCTCCACTACTTCTTTCGTATTGAGGGATAGTCTAATTATTTCCATTATATAGACAGTAAATTTGTATTAACAATTTTACATCTTTCACGTACCGTCAAACTTTGTGTTTAGGAGCTATTCAAAGGCATTACAACATTGCTGAAGGTGGATGATGTATGCATAGATAATGTAGTCTTCCGACTGCATTACAAGGCTACAGTGATGGTACTGTTAGCTTTTGCGGTAGTGGTGACTTCCAAGGAATACATCGGAAACCCGATTAAATGTGATACATATGGGAAAAAAGTGGATACGATCGACGCATATTGTTGGATATTTTCGACATATACAGTAAAAGATAAAGAGCCAACTGTGCCAGGCGAAAAGGAATCGAGCCTTCCATACCACCCTGGAGTGAAACCAGTGCCTTACAATGCATCCGCCCCGTACCAATTTGTGGATAGAATTGAGTTCCAGAAATATTATCAGTGGGTTGGATTTATACTGATGTTTCAGGTACGTAGTTCAAGTGATCGCGATTGAGTTGATGGTTGAGAAGCTAATGCTTCTCTTATATACGAATCATGCACTTAGGACGATATTTTTATTCCGCAGGCTGTCCTCTTTTACACACCTTTTTATTTGTGGAATCTGTGGGAAGGTGGTCGTCTCAGAAGCTTAGTGTTGCCATTGTCGCACCCAGTTGTTGAAATGGGAGATGGCGATGGAAGTGCAAATTGTGGGACGGTCGCGCCATACATTCAGGCCCTTTTGCTGTACTGGGAACACCATCTTCATTACCATGATAGTTATGCATTACGATATGCTCTTTGTGAGCTTCTCAACATGGCCAATGTAGTGGGGCAATTTTACCTTCTTGACACCTTTCTTGGAGGAAAATTCCTGGCCTATGGAACTGCGTTAATCGGGAATGCAGATTTCTCTGCTTCAGAGATTATGGAGCGTGTATTTCCAAAGGTAAGCCGCGAACTCCGTTTACCTAATTGTGTTGCCAGGCAGTACAGAAAGGCATGGTCATATCTGACGACAATTTGCATTCTATTAATGCAATTAGATAATCAATTTGAATGTGTAAGAATGACGTCATTTTAAAAGCTGACGAACTTGAATTGTTAACGATGGTTTAAATTTTGTGTAAATTCGGAATAATGCATGAACGTGTAGTGGATGAAGCATTATTACTGATTAGACTAACGCATTCGATCCTTTTCTTTCCAGCTGGCGAAGTGCACCTATTACAGCTACGGGCCTAGTGGAGGAATTGTTAACACCGACGCATTGTGCGTATTAACTGTCAATGTTTTCAATGCGAAAGTGTTTGTGATACAATGGCTTTGGTTTATGATTCTATCAGTCTTGTCAGGGGTCACGTTGTTGTATCGCCTAGCCTGTTTCTGCAATCGCCATTTGCGTGTTACTTTGCTTCGATCTTGCACTCGTTCTCTTAGTAAATGCAGAGTTAAGGCTGTTTTAAGTGTTTTTAACTATGGTGACTGGTTTGTACTGTATCAAATGGCCAAAAATATGAATACCCTAATTTTTACCAAACTATTGTGCGAGTTATCGGAAAAGTACGGTCGGCATCAGGTTTAACAACACTTTTTGATGTGTGATAGGTCTCAAAAATACATTCAGAAAGAAGAGAAAGCAATGTGATTTTTATGCATTTATGGAAGAACACAAATTTTAGTTTTTTTATGTTTTAATTAAGTTATTATTTTAGTCGAAAAGAATTTTTTTGAGTTTTGTATAATGTTGAATGCTTCGGCGGGCGGACGCTAATGCTACTCATACTGCCATCTTTTATTAGCACAAGAGAAACAGCGAAGAAAAGCTGAGTGAAGTCATTATGTGTATTTTCTTGCCGCCTATTGTAAACAATGTTTGTATTTACAAGTGGAAGAATAAATTTGTTTAAATGTTTATGTTAGTTATTGTACAGTTTTAGTGCTTGAGAGAACCATAATAATTATATTTCATGAATAGGGCGTCGTACTGAGTAAGTATGTTTGTCATCGTTATAGTAATGAATAATTATAGTGGGTGTGTTGAGTTGCTTAAGTTATCCTGTAGTACTTTTTTTTCTTTTGCTTAAACAATTGTTTTCATGGCATAACTAGTAGAGCATGTTA
The DNA here is from genome assembly GCF_022747635.1 of Hetaerina americana. Taxonomy (NCBI): domain Eukaryota; kingdom Metazoa; phylum Arthropoda; class Insecta; order Odonata; family Calopterygidae; genus Hetaerina; species Hetaerina americana. Next base: position 89,909,985 of record NW_027286874.1, read on the forward strand.
CAACATTCAATTTGGTTGGTTTTCAGTAGTGTGTGTAGCCACTAAATGGTAAAATATTCAATGATGTTATGATGGAGAGAGTGAGTACAAAAACAATCGTTGATACAATAGATACCGCCAAAGAGTATGCGAAAAAGTTGGAAGAGCTGGTAAAGTCTCTTGATGAAGCGGAGCTGCAGGTTTGTGTTAAATTATCTAGTGCTCTTCACGTGCTTTGTTCAAAGTTTTTTTTGGCATTTCGAATTGCAAGTATTCCTCTGTAATTTGTTCTTGTAATGGTCGTCTACATCTAGATATTTTGTGTGACGGAAACACTAATTATATTTCTTTTGTCCACTTCAAGGTTGATTGTAGTGCGTCGATGACTCTGGGAGATATTGATACAACCTTCAGTGAAATTATATCAAAGCTAACAGATTCTTTGGAAAAACGAAGAACTTCCTTAAAGGCCGAAGTGTTAAGTATTAAAAGAGAAGGATTGGCGCCCCTGAAGGCCTGCCGAGAAATTGTGTGTCAGAAACTTGAAGAAACCCAGGATTATATTTTGGAAGGAAAGGGTCTTCTTGGTACAGCAGAAAATAACCCCGACGCCAACCATTGCATATCGTTCTGTGAACAAGCTTCTGATCTTGGAAAGTAAGTTGATCGATTTTAATTGATCCAAGTGTTCATGCCTTTGAATAATTGTTTCTTGTGCCATTTTTTGGTGCTTGAACCAACGTTCGCATTATCCCTTTGTATGTTTGATTAAAAAACCGACCCCGTGGAGCAATTGGTAGTGCTCGATATGACTTAATCACATTTGATATTCGACGCTGCGTCATTCTTATTAGACAGCCAGGAAAACACGTGCCTAGTTCACCAACTCCAAGCTGCACGAAACTAAGAATTTTGTTCGTACATATGTGTAGGGATTCTAATCCTTGTTCATATTTCTCATGCTCCTTTTTTTAGCTGCAGCTATTGAAATTGTCAAAAAATTACTAGCAGAATGATTTCAATTTGGACCCTCTTTAAGGCAGAATTTTGGAAATGGGATAATAATAAACCACGGACTAATTATTGGCATTTGTGAGGGAGGAATTTGGCCTGGTGATTTCTTCATAACAGTTTTAGTTCTCAACCCAAAAACTAGGCTGCCGTACATGAGGAGTACAGAATAGTGAGTTTGATTAAGCGCATATTGAAAGGGGCCACTAATAAGTGGATGAAGAGAAGGCAAATTGATACTTGAATGAGTAAGGATGTTAAGATAAGGCTCTTCAAAACCTTGATATGGAGTTTAGTTTTTTACAGTGTGGAAACATGTCCAACAAGAATGGTAGGCATACATTGGATGCCTCCGAAATGTGGGTGTGCAGAGTGATGGAAAAGGTGAAATGGGCAGAAAAGAAAACAAGCTAGGAAATTCCAAGCATGACATGGGAGGAGAGAGGATTTGTTGGTAGAAACCCTGAGGAGGCAAAAAGATTGGTGCTGGGCATTTTGATTGGCAATGTGATGTTGATAGCTATGATAGAGGGGAGAAAATTAGGTGTTTGAGGAAGGGGAAGAAATAGGGTTATGCATGTTGGTCAGTATGAAGGGAAGGGGGAATTATTACTATAGTATCAGATGTCTGGTCGTGTTTTTTGTCAAAAGAGGCAGGTAAATGTATTGTTGTATATTTGTATTGGCTGTGTCCATCCGAAGCCTACCTTAAATGATGGAATACCAATTATAATCACAATAGATATTAAAGATATCCAATGTATTATCATACCGTTCCATTACTCACAAACTCTCCTGGGTGGGGCATATGCGGGGAGTGTGTTGACAGGCTAATGAAGGATTGGAATTTATTGGAGGAGTGCTGGGTGAAAGTGATGAAAAGTTTGAAGGGAAATGTTATCTTTCACTGGTTAGTCCTCATTTAGAATGTGGTGCTAGTATATGGGATCCTCATGAAGTTGGATTGATTGCCAAATTGGATCATGTGCAGGGTAGATGAGCTAGATTTGTGAAATATTGTTAGGCTAAACTGAGTAACATATCAACATTATTAGAGGAGCTAGGCTGGGAATCATTCACAGAGCAAAGGTTAAATTACAGATTAAATCTCTTGCATAAATATGAAGGATGCCTCTTAAGCAATGATGTTGGGGGTGTGTTGTTGGCCCCATTGGTAGGCAGGATCATGTCAGTGGGATTAGAGAAATTGAATGTGGAATAGATGAATTTAGGATGCCATTATTTACGCGAACGCCCAATGTGTTAATTTTTTGTAGTTGTCCATTAGGCCTCTCTCTTGTGGATATCAACCTACTGCCTAAAAAGAATGTGAGGTGATACAGAGTGTATGGTTGACTTTGACCATGGGGAGAAGGAAATTCAGTTTTATTTCCTTATCATTTTCAAATCAATGACAAGCACATACCAGCCACTAAAAGTCACCATATCGTAATTTCATCATAATTTCAGTGAAGTCTAGTTCATCATCTTGCTATCACATCTTGTCAACCTCACATGAAGATATTGAGAAGAAATCTGGTCTAGTGAGTGATTTTACTTACACTGATGAAGGAATGTAGTTTTAAGCCCTCCTCAATATTCTTGGCATTTCAGTCCTTTTCAAATTATTTCTGCTTCTTTGTGCTGTACACAATGTGAATGAAAACTGATGTTGACTTGACTCCATTTAAAAGTGTCTTGGTTTCATGATTTGCTCATTATTAACAAGGTGAAGGCTTTCTCTTAAAGCTAGTCTCTTCACTGTGTTATCAATCCCATTATTGAGTGAACTTTTCTCATGGGAGGCTGCAAAAGTGCCACTCTACTGACAAACCAGTCTTCTTCGGTAAATACAGTTTGATAAAATTGTCTGTTATTGGATTGTGCTATGTAGATATTGGAAAAGTAGTATGACTTTGATGTAGTTGAATCAAGTGCACCCTGATGAAGTCCTTCAGTAAGTACACGTTGAAAGTGGACATAGCAGTGTCATGAATAGGATAAATGGAAATAATTATAAAACTGGTGTGCCGCAACTCACTGCTTATGTCACTCCTTGAGTAGGCAGTGAATTTTTTTGTGCATTATACTAAGGATATACCTGTCCTGTAATATACCACCTTGCAGAATGGAAGTAGTTCTCATTGAAGGTACATAGTTCTCTGATTTAATTTAGTTCCTCCTTAAGAATACAGTATGATTGCTCTTTGCAGAAAAAATGTTGAAGTTTTAGAATGGATTCTAGATAATTATATATATTTCTTCAGTGTTTAGTGACATTCTAAAAATGGTTCTTATAAATTACAACTCACAATTTGGATGCTACATTCACAGCATTTATTTACTTGAAACATTCTTCCAGTCTATTTTTCAAAACATGTTTTTGGGTGGTTTTGACATTTACCATGTTAGTATACTTCATGCATTACATTTTCACATTACTATCACACATTTCTTCGTATACATCTGTAACTGTTTTTTGCCATGCACCTGCAGTGTAATTTTAATTGGAAAATGTATTCTATTTTTTGCCCTTCTCACTTTAGCATCATATTTTTTAGTCCCATTTTGCAGCATTCAAGATTTATAGAAAAAGGGAAAAATTAATTTTTTTAGATTTAAAAAAGATGCTTTCTGAAAGTTCTTAAAAATAGATTTGTTTTATGAACGTTATTTAAAAAGTGTAAAATTGTGCAATTCCAAATATTACATAAGAGCCCATTTTTAGAGTTAGCTTCATGAAGGTCCCAATCGAAAGTAAAATAATTTATCCTACTGGTCTTTTTTTTTACAGCTATAGCTCGAAAATGATGCATGGAAATAAGTCATTTATGGAGCTTTGCATAAATATTATCAAAATTCATGATTTCTATTAAGATTGGTCGTGGTGAAGTTTGTTAGTTTGGTTCATTCGACATGGATGACCACACTAACTTACTTTAAATGGAATGCGAGTTAAGGGTGTTAATAATTTTACTTTCACTGCATTTTCAAAATACTTAAATGAAATAAAATTTTCATTCCTATGATTTAGCTGCTATCTTAATCCTGACATTGTTATTAACTGGTGAAAACCTGGCATAATATTGATGTTTCTGGTTGTTTGCAACATATGAGTGAGTTGACACTGAAAATAACAATAGTTCATGCACTTGGTCCAATGAATGAACCGGAAACCTCCCTATGGAAAACTCAAGTCACTATATTTCCTTCATTCATCAACATTATTACTACCTACATGATAACATTTTGAATAAGTTTTCCTGCTGCATCCTTTTGTTGTTAATTTCTCACTTTCATAGATCATGAGAAGTTTTCCTGTGTACGATTATTAATTTTATTATTATGGGAAGTATTAGATTTCAACATACATTTAGTTTAGTTTTATCACATTACTCCCAATTGTTGTCTCCAATAAGCACGAGAATATATATGGCTTTTGCTAACACTGAAAGACTTCACTTTGAAAAGATATATCTTTCGAAGAATATAATATTTCTAGTTTCACACTGGTTATAATGTTGAGGGAAAAGTGATTGCTCTTCTTAACTGATAATTAAATATGTTCCTCAATACATAGCTTGCCTGCTGTTCCAAAACTTGAAGAAGTTCCTCGGATTTCATTTGAGCTACGTGTTGGAGAAGTACTTCCTGAGCTTCTTAAGGTGGTGGTATCTGCTGGACGTGTTTCTAGAATGGGACCTGTGCAACTTACACAGCTAGAAGAAAAGCCTGGTGCTCTTCTAGTTCACTGGGAAGAGGTAAGATCCTTCTCTACACTTAAATTTTAAGACTCTCAAATGAATTTTGTAATCAGGTTACAAAGAAGTCTTTATAGAAATTATGCCACTGTAAGTCTGTAAAATTAAATAACTGTGAAGGAGAAAAAAATGGTATATTTGGTGATAATTGTGCGCAGATTTTGAATTACTTTTAAAAGCGACCATATTTGGTTTGATGGCATATAAGATGAACCATTAATTCAGAAGGGCAAATCCAGGAGAGCAAGGTTTTTACTGAGAAAAACTTCACCTTACCTTATTACAGACCCTGGTTTTGGTAATAATAATAATCTGGGGTTAAATTAGCCTAAATTAGTGAGTATGAGTGATAACATTAACCTTCTGAAGATCTTACCTTCATGTATAAGACCTGGGAGCAATTTTTTGAGTCATTATTTAAAAAATGTGTGATATATGCCATCACATATGTATAGTAATTTATGTGATAAAGGCATGAGCTGTGGTGAAATGCAAATATTACTTTCATTAAATTGAATGTTTAATTGAACTAAATTACTTCAGTTAAATATAATTGTAGCAATTGTTTATCATTTACCAGGAAATTGAATTAAGCCATTCTCAGTTTAAACTATCTCAGTTTTTCAGTTATTGGGAACTATGGCTGTTGAGATCTATGGTTACATTGTTGATTAAGGTGTTTTTTAAGCCTAATGTGTAAAATCCTCAATAATTGTGAAAATAGTGTTGAAATCTTTGAAAAATAGCCTGTGATCATATTTTAGTGGCTACAATACTTGATATACATAATTAAGAAAACACTTAATGTGTTAATTTTGGGGAGCATATTAAAATGTATTATCTGAATGTTTGTGAGATAGTAAAAAAAACTTGTCCTGCCCATCTATTTTTCATCATTCGCAGTTGAGTCTCAATGGTCACAAGATATTTATGAATTCAAAATGAATTTATGAAACTCCATTCTACCTAAAATGTTCTCAAATAAAAAGATGCTTAACATAAGCATGCTGACAAATAACTTTTATAATTGGTATTTTTTTATGTTAAGCCTCTTTTTTTATTCTAAACAGTTGTTTGGTTATGTATCCGAGGTAGAAAAATGCAGTTATATTTATCTGGCAGATCTCTTTCCCATTGGCTCTATACGCTGAATTCCCTCTCCATGTAAAGGAGAGGGAAGTTCTGCCATTAGAACTTAGAATTACCAAGTAGTTCTGATGGCAGAACTACTTGGTAAATTGTAAAAAATGTTCAGTAAGTGTACACAATATTCAAATGGTGCATACATATTTTTAATGAGTTGCAGTGCATATGAAACATGGTGAGAGACATGCTGTGTTTTTTCATAGAGAAATAGTAGATGTTTTGTAGATATAGTGGAACAAGTAATTTGCATAATGAGTAAAATTGTATTTCATAATGGGTCGCTTAATGAGCGACTTTTCGTAGAGTGACAAGGGGAGGTAGATTGCTGGAGGTGTTGCGTGCCTGGTGATTCGGTTTGTGTACCACTCATTTGCTAGCATCTTGGTGTCACTAATGATTACACCTTTTTCTAACCTTGTGCTCAGAAATTATTTGTGATTTGTTAAGCCGAGTTTAATAACCTTTGCAAAAATGTCCCTGAAGAAAAATCCAGTAAAAAATTGCTCTAATAGAATAAATATAACGGTAGGAATGAAAAGTAAAATTGTTCAGAAGCAAGGGCAAGGTTTAAGCAGGCTGGCTGATCTGGTGTGCCCATACAATCGGTCAGCGTCTTTTATTTGAATTTATGGTACTTGGCCAAACTCGATGAAACTTCATGATGAAATTGGAAAGTAACATTTTGTAAGTTCCTCTGAAATTCATAAAAACGACTTTTATTTGGCGGGAGGAGATTTGTGTGGAGGGGGCTTGGGAGGAGTTGAAGAGAAAGAGGGTTTCAGGAGAGTATGTTATTTAAGTAGTTTTTCTGCAGTAAATTTTGTTCTTAAAAATTGTACTCTTTTTGTTCACAGGTGGACCTTGAGCGCACAGTGGATGTCCTCTCTTTTCGTTTGCAGTGTGCCCATGGAGATTTGAGTGAAAGTGGCCTTGCTACTGCTGTTGAGGGAGGAGGGGATGTGGAGGAGGTTGAGGGCCCCAGTAAAGGGAAAGGGACGCCCACTCGATTGTCTACCAACTCCCGTTTCCTTGAAGGGAACTTTCATGACATGTACAGGGGCCCTGAGACAGAACACTTGGTCCGTGACCTCAAGCCTGGTGAACAGTACACATTTAGAGTGTGCTGTCGGGTAGAAGGTGATACCGAATGGAGTGCTTGGAGTTTGCCACGGGTTGCTGTCACTAATCAAAACCATTTTTGTAAGTTGTGTTTGCCCACTGCTTGCCAGAAAAAACTCTGATACCTGGACCTAATGTAATCCCATGAACGTTGTTGTAGTTGGGCTTAAACTTGATCCAGATATATTTTTCTACTAGTGGTTCCTGGATGTAAGTGCTGCTGATTGAGGGAAAATCACGTCAAACAAAGGAATATTTAATGGCTCTTTATTGCAACATTTTACTATAAAATATTGAGTTATTCAACAAGAATATTTTGTTTCATGCTAACCATTATATAGGCTACAAATATTTGTGAGTTTTTCTTGTGAATATTGGATTTTAATAATTTACAAAATCTTTTATTCTCCTCTTAATTGGTGGGCAAATGCTGGGAATTACTTCAGTACGTGATGGTATGAATACAAGTCAAAGGGAAAACTTCAAAATGGAATTTGGAATTTAGGAGAAGTAATTACATTAGTATTTTTACAGCAACTTTTTAAATTGTAAAGTTCTATTTCACTTCCAGCCCCTGAATGTGCACATGGGCTGCGGGAATCATGATTTTTAAAAACTATGAATAAAAGTTCCAATAGTTTATGCAAAAGATATTATAAATGTAACTGACATTATCAACAAGCAATTATGAAGAATAATAGCACAAATTACAATCGAAAGGTTATATGACTGTTCCCTCATTCCATGAGTGACCTAAACTGTAAAACTTACTTGTGAGGCTTAATCTCTGAAAAACGCCCATTAGAACCAGTATTTACTGTTTTTGTTTCACTTAAGCTGATATTATTTAGTATCATCATATAAAAATATAACCAGCAAAAGCATCTATATGTAATAGTTGGTAATAGGAAAATATACAGGGATAATATTTTGGCAAGAGATGTTTTACTTCGGATCATAGAACTAACAGGAAGTGTTGGGTGATGTCCATCCCTGAGAATACATAGGCAGGAATATTTATACATTTTAATTTTCCATTTTTAATAATAGCTTGGTGAATTATGATAAATAAAAATTTAAATTCCACTGAATTTTATTTAAAATTACAGGTTTTGTCAAAAAGTTTGCATCATCAGGTGGGACACCTGATGATGTCAAATGTTCGATGAAATTGGTTATTTCAAATAAAGTTCAGAGCTTCAAGTCCATAAATTTGAGTTAAATACCATAGGACTCCATAGTCATGTATTTATTAAAGAGAATTCATTATAAATGATAAGCAATTCCTTTAATGTCATGTTGCCAAAATTGGTCAGTTATTATCTTTGTGTATAGAAGATATGAATGCTATTCAATGGAAAAAAAATTGCTGATTCGATTAATTCATTATTTGATTATTGAAAATCATTTAATATACAAAACATAGAAAGAAAGATTCTGTTACACACGTTCCTATCAATGTTGCAGGGATGATTTTGTTAAAATGTTCAAATAATTTTGTAATCTGTATGATCAGTATTAAATTATTGAACTGCCAATTAGCTGTAAATCATGTGTCAATAATACCTGTATGAGTGTAGCATTTCACCAATCACAACTATTTTCAAAACTCCTTATTATTTTCATTTTCAGGTTGGGAGCAGAAGAATCCAAATTATTTGGTGACCAATGAAAATAAAATTGCAACCAAAATAACATCGGATCCATCAATTCTCTTTTCCAGCTCTGCACAATTTGGTTCAGGCCACTCAATTGAGTTCACGGTATGTTAGGTTCATATGTTGGTTCACAATGTGTTAGGTTCACACAGTTTAACACCATTAAAATTAGCAAAGATAGAATTCTTCCTGAAATATGGATTTGAAATAAGTGGCATTATTTTGTCTGAATTGCACTTATATTTATTATGCGTTAGATTTGAGATGATTTGAGTGAAGGTGTGACACAAAAAGAATATATAGCAGAAGTTGGATATAATGAGAGCTGAAAAGGCATAAATTAACTCTGAAACCTTGCTTTATTAACCCTGAATAACATACACCTCAAATGTATGTATCTTTAATGGTTTAAACTGTCTTCACATAAGTCAATACAATTGGATCCGTGCAAGTTACTTTCTGAATCCAGAACGAACTGATAAAATCTCATTCTCTTCATCTCTAACCATCCTCTTGGAGAAAGACCAATTTTTATTGTATTGCTATATTTCATCCCTAACTTTGAAGTCTTTAAGTGTATATTGTATTTTGGCTCACTTAATTAGTTGTAGCTAATGAATATGCTATTGAAGTAAATGTTAATCAAGTTTTTTGAGAACTATGCTCGGAGAAGTTACAATTTAAAAAGACTTTTGCCATTCATCAATATCATGTAAAAAACTGTGTTCCTAGTTATGTATTACAGATTCCTTTTTTCCATTCCATTCATATTCAAAATGTAATTATTCATTTTCTTGAGATTTACACGTACTAGACTACAACTATAACATAATTGTAAAATTTCCTTTTGGACCTTGTTTGGCCTTGTTCACAATTGATTGGGTACAAATTAGATTTCTGAAGTCAAATGTTATGGCAGTCACATATTTCCTTTGTTTTCTCAGCTGAAAATTATTAGCTGCAGAACAGTGTTATTTTTTAATGAGTGGTTTTCATTGCAAGGAGTTGATTATGGCTGTGGAAATTACATGCCTCCTCTAGGTGCAATTCATGGTGGTTCTTGCAAAAATATTAATCCATATACTGACTAATATTTGATCTTAAAATTTAAGGGCCAGCTATTCAATATTTTTATGGGTTTCTAATTATGGCAACAAACGTAATAATCACACCATCACTGACATTCTTTCATCATGAAATTAAAAATGGTCCAAGAGTCACTCATTGTGAAGAGATTCTTGACGTAATCCAGTCTGATTGTAGCAGACTTTCACTGTATGTAAATGCATGCAAACATTCATTTCAGTCAGTATTTGAAATTTTTGAAGAGAAGTGCTACTTAAAGCATGACATAGGTGATTGTGTTAACATGCTATGGCGTAGGTGATTGTAATTAATCCTATGCATTTGTAGCAAATGATTGATCATTACTTATACTTTTTATCATCTATGTCCTAAATTAAAAATTGGGAATATTTTCAACGTAATAAAATTTATTAATGCAACAGATTTCAATGTAACTTATATCATCATCAGGTAACATTCATCACTCGGAGTCCAGTATACATTTTATTTTGTGGAAAATATTGCCAATTTTTAATTAATTATTCATATCAAGCCTGAAGCATTTCTTTTTAGCTATGTCCTTATTTTACAGATATTAGAAGCTGGAGTAGGATGCAGTGATGAGGGATTGGGTCTTGTGAATAACAGATTTGATGGAGATAGCCTCCTCCAGGTTGGAGCTCTATTCCTAAACACACTAGGTAAACAGTCGTTTTTACCTTTAATGCCAAAAAAATAGGGTATGCCATAGTATAGAGACTTAAGTGCTTTGCTGCTGACCAGAGGACCTGAGTTCAATCCTGGTGGTTCAATGCCTCTCACCCATTGCTGGCTCTCTTCCCCACTACTGTAAATTACTCATTACTCTATCCTCAGTAATTCCAGTTATCTTTTCATCTCACCTTGAACAGCCCTTACTTACTCCTGTCATGCTTGATTTTATCCAACTTCCCTGTTCTCAAAATTATCCTAGCATTCCAAATCTGTATTCTTTTCTGCTACTGAGTACGTGTTCTGGCCAAAAAATACACAAGCTGGTGCAATCTGGTGGCCATAATGCGGACTATAGCCCCGCCCACTAGCGGCACTAGTTGCCTGAGACCCAATGGGCCGTCTGTGCTTGGCGGATCATGCAGCTATGCGTGTGGTGTCAGTTGTGTTAGTTTCTGTTGTCTTTGTTTTTACTGTTTGTCAAAAATGGAAATTGACGAAATCATGGAGCCACGAATTAGCATAATATTTTATGGTGAAGTGCAGTAAAAGTTATCAAGAAATTCCTGAAATGTTGACAGCTGTTTATGGTGATAATGCTCTGAAGAAAATGTCCATTTTCAAGTGGATTAAGTATTTTAAAGATGGCTGACAAGACGCCACGGATGATGCAAAGCCGGGACGACCTTCAACCACCTGTGTTGACGACAACATTGATTGTGTGCGGTCCCTTATCCTTACCGATCGTCAAAAAACTGTTCAAATGATAGCTGATGAACTGAATTGAGGAAAATCAACAGTGCACACTATTTTAACCGAGCATGATGGATGGATCCTTCTCCATGACCATGCACCTGCACATTCAGAATTGATTGTTTGCCAGTTTCTGGCAACACATTCAATCGCCATTCTTGAATATCCTCCTTATTTGCCAGACCTCGCCACCTGTGACTTTTTCCTATTCCCAAAATGCAAAAATGTGATGAGGGAACATCACTGGGAAGATGTGGACACAATAAAGCTAGAAACGACGATAAACTAAAAAGCCTAAATGCTGAGGACTTCCAAGGCTGATTTAAACAGTGGGAAAGAAGATGGAATAAGTTCATAGCAACGAATGGAGAGTACTTTGAATGGGACAAAATTGATGTAGACTAAATTTTGCAAAACAAAATTTTTGTGGCTTAAATTTGTGTATTTATTGGACTGTGCAGTATGTCATCCACCTATGGGCAGAGTTATTTAATAGCCTGGACTCATTCTCTTATCCTCCGTGTCCATCATCATTTCGTGGTATACATAATCAAGGCAGTTTTCCATCACTTTCCTGAATAGTGTTTTTAATGTGACAACATCACTCAATGATCACCCCACTGGGGTCAGACATCTTTTGTAGCTGCCTCAGTGAGGAACAGGCATCACTATGTGGACTGACTCTTGTCTGGTTGCTACCCTTCAACCTATTTGCCATTGATGTCCCCACCAGGGGAATATCATTGCTGATGCCAGCACAGCCTTTGAGGTTATCAGAACATACATTCTCATTACACTAAGGATAAAATCATGGAAATGTTATAATCAGTAGCCAGTGAAACTCTTATGATATCAATTTACTTTAACAGTCATTACGCCATTAAATCTCATAACTTCTCTTATATTTTATTTGAAAATGCTTTTACCTTATAGATAGAAATAATTTAATCTCTACCGGCATAAAAGAGAAATTGCAATTACTGTTTAATGGTAGGACTTTTTGGATTTTGGGGTTTTTAAATCTTTAGATTTTGTCCTTAATGACTGATAGGAAAGCTAAAGCATTTCACGTGACCTTATTCAAACATGATTTCAATATAAATTAATGATCAATTTTGTGAGATCAGAACTTGCTTTGTGGAATACTTAATTTGCTGTTGTTTCATACTGAAAAAAATGTCAGGTTAAGACTAAAATAAAGTTTCAAATTAATGTACGTGGTGGATTATTACAAATTCTATAATATTTTTCCAAAAAGTTTGTCTCTCATCTATGTAATGGAATTGATAAATCTTTGACCAGACAAGACTAAAATTTTATCTCCCTATCTTCTACCCATCCACAGTGCACAAATATTACCTTAAGCTGTGCATTTGACCAAATTTCAGTATGTTTTCATTTCTCTTTTTTCAGTCTGATTTTATGCTTGGGTCTGATGGATTCATTATGATCATGCATTAATTAATAGAATTTAAAATTTGAATATAGAGAAAACATTTTCATTAAAATTTGGAGGAATCAGTTATATGTATTATATTATTTGTTAATGCTTAACTCTTTTACTGTATCTTTTGTTTATAGGATGTGTTTTTGTGGATGGTGCTGAGAAGACAACAAGACTACCTCCGTTAATCAAGGGCTCTAAAGTAGCTTTTTCTTGTGAGCGCATACGAGAAGATCGCATAAGGGTGAATATAGATAGCAATAACAAGACAGTTACGTATGATTGGAAAGTGGAAGGTGCCGCCTGTGAAAGTGAACACTTTCGTATTTTCTTTGGTCTTTGTTTTGGCGAAACAGGTTGGAAGGTGCTTGTAGAGTGATACTTGGTCCATCAGTAACATTTTTTCAAGTCCAATAATTCCAAAATAGTTAATGTTGAATCTTGCCAATGCAATGTGGAGCATTTTATCAAAATATTCATCTGTGAATATTGTTTAACACCAAAGCAAATGTATTTTAATTTGTGTGATTAACTGCATGAAATGGTCTATGTTATTGTGCCAAATGATTAGCCATTTAAAATATAATTGTTATCAATTAAGCAATATTTTCATATAATTATTATCGAAGAATTTTTGTACATGCTTATTGCTGGTTTTTGCTGAACCAGATGGCATTTAATATATGCTAATTGGTGCAAAGTTATAGAATTTAATAATGTGAGAAATATCTCCATGAGGTCACAGGCTAGATTCACTTGCGTACTCTCACTCTTGCAATGCTGTGTATGCTGAGTCTACCTTTTGCTTCTCAATTCAGTTTTTAAGTTTTATTGAATTGTGTGTTTTCTTATCCATTCAACGTGTGTCTAGTTGATGGCTAATGTGCTTGGTTAACTATTTTATTTTTACTCGTCCACTTTGTCTGTTTGCTTAGAAGGAAATGTGGCCTTTCACATATTACACTATCATTATATTTTTAAACAAGGAAATTGTTTGCGGTACTGATTGAATTCAGTTTACATTCAATGAAAGACTGGATGGTTTTATCCAATGATAAATATCAATAAAATTCTGCTCTGTGCTGTCAATTGTTGCTTGTACAGTGTTTTGATGTGTCATTAATTGTGTGTGAAAATTTAATTATCAATGTGAAAAACAATGAATGAACATAGTAGTAAATAAGGTCTGTAAATTCATGGCGGAAGAGTGCAATTTCCTCGAGCTCTTTCTCAAAAGATAATTAGCAGCTTTTATGTAAATAAAAGCAGGCAATTTTTTTAATTCGGGAAGGTGCAGCTGTTTGGTTTTGAAAAAAGGTTTTTATATGCGCATTTTCAATGTTTTATAATAATAAAACTTACCAAGGTGATTAAAAATATGAAGAACTGAAGTGACCAGAGCATACTTATGACCTTTCTGTGTGTTCTTTATTTGAGAAATTTAAACGTTAAATAATGTTTATTGTCTTATTCAAGCATTGCATGTTATGAGCCAGTAGCAGAATTTATATTTAATATTCCTTTTATTTTCCCATTCTGTTATTGTTTTCTTTATCTTTGAGCACCGATCCATTATCAGTTGTGTTCAACAGTTGAAACATTAATAAGAATTAACAGCTGTAGTTTTCCATTAATTAAGTTTCCATTTCCTATGTTCATAACGCATTACTTGAATAGCAATTGAAGATTAAGTACTGAGGTCATGTTATGTATTCAAAGAAGTGGATAGGAGGAGGGAAGGGGCCTATCCTAAAATGGCTTTGAGAGGGATGGGTGGATAGATCAACAACACTGTGGACATTTCAAAGCAATGGGGGGAATGGGTTGGAATGTGGAGTTGGCAGGGTTGTTAAACAAACAATTTGTTCATGTTTGTTTGGTTGTTCAATTTGTTTATTAACCCTCCCCCTTCTCATTGTTTTTTTGGTTGATGTACCTATTCCACCACGTCTTATATTTGTTTTTTCTAGCTGTAAGTGCATTGATTACCACTGCCTTAATCCTCCCTGAACCTCCCCCTGCATTTTGTAATTGGTTCCTTCCCTAACCATTTTTGTATGTTTAACATGTGTGTGTGGCCTTCATACCAAAACTTTACTTTATAATTTGATGCACTGCAACTGGTTAAAATAAAAATTCTATTTGTGAAAAAACTGAAATTATATATTCCAATTATGGAGCAGTTCAACCATATCAAAATATTGACTCAGTGTACTGTTTATGTTAAACTTTTGGTGGAATTATTTTTGACTGTGCAACATTATATGGTTGGCTTTCAGTTGTCATGACATTGTGTAAATAAGTTTTATATCAGGTTCTTTTTATCAAATTTGGTCACAACATCAACACTGCCAATAATCACTGAAGTGTTAATAGTTTAAATCGGTCATGAATTGAGCTGTTGCTCAGGTTCATTTTGTGGTGAATGTCAGTTAAATGTAAACTTGGGAATTTTTCATATTTCCATGTAATTAATCTTTGAGGCTGCATGTTGCCATATGTTTTATATTTTATATACCCATTGAAGTTTAAATTAATTGCTTCAGGATACACTCACTTTATGCCTGAAGCTACCATTAGAAACTACGTGGTACTGTATCAGTCAATTTTGCTGTAATGTTAATATTTTAACATGTAAGAAAAAACTTTTTAAATGACAAAAGAAGCAACAGTGTGCTCAAGTTTTAACTGTGCTTTTGTTATAATAGACTTGTATCAAGGAATTAAAAATTCCTCTGTAATTTACCATGATGCATTCAATCATTCATTTTCTTATCATTATTATTGTTGAAAGAATTCCTAAGGAGATTAAAATAATATGGGGAATCCAAAGGAAGCAGGAAAGATGCATGCAAAGCATTTTGATTGACAATGAAATAGTGAAGATTGTGATAGAAGGAAGAATGTTAAGTGAACAGGGTAGGGGGAGGAAAATGTATATGTATGTTGGATGGAATCCAGTGAAGTAGAGTTAATGTGAAATTTAAGGATGGAAGTTTATTGCAGTGTAGGTTTGTCAGGTTGTGCCCTGTGAGGTGAGCCTTGGAAGTGTAGCTGTGTTCAGACTATCCATCCAAAACCTACCATAAACAGTTAACTATAGACGTAACTTATTGTTGCTTAAAATTTAATAAATTAAACTATTAATATAGTGCTGCCAGCAAGTTAAGCAAAAAAGACAAAATGTGTAAAGATGAATTATTTACACACATGAAATACCACTGACAGCTAGCTGGATAGGTATTGTAAAATCAAAGTTTTGTACTATTTGTTTCTAGATAACTAAAAATTGATTTGATGATCACTTGTACTTACCTAAAAGTTCAAAGCATGAATTCAGTTTTCATGCTTCTGGTGACTCCCAAAGTAGGCTATCCAATATTAATGTGATACTCTATGTTCATTCATCATTATTCTTAATGAAGAGGACAATTTTTCTTTATTTTCTGTTAAATTCTAAAATTTGGTCTCATTTGTTCAAGGCCCTAAATTCTCAGAAAAATGAGAGTTAAGGATGCCTAATCAGCATTAAATAACCTCTCGATAAATTTATCATGCAAAGATTTCTCCCCTACGTATTTATTTGTTGAAACTAAATTTCTTAAATCAGCTCTGCAGAAGTTCTTAACGTGCATTCTCGGGGCTGGGTCTAATGTAATTGTAACTCCAAGGTATTATTCTATTTGGTTCTCCATTCTTATGTTTACTCCTCCGATATTATACGGGTGGGTGGGTAGGTGTAAGGATACATGGATTTCTATTCATCACAATTTTCCAGATTTAATTGGAGAGACCACTCCTGATGTCAATCAATAGTAATCATTTTTGAGATTAACAATCTCTAAGATTCTACCAGTTTCATTTATTACATACTTTTATCATGGTAGATGACTTTTATCTGCCAAGAAATTGATTTATATAGTTGTTCCAATTAAAAAAGTAATGCAATTATTATTTTTTAATTAATTTTTGAACAGATATGCACAAACACTTAAAATTCTGCAAAGTACTGTCCATGGGCCTCTACACATTTTTCCCAGCGACTCTGCCATGACCGGTAAGCACCATGGAAGGCATCTTCGGGGACCTCCCGCAAGGGCTTTGTCACGGCTGATTGGATCTCTTCCATGGACGAAAAAGAGGGTCCTTTCAGGGCTGCCTTTATCCAAGGGAACGAAAAGAAGCCTGCTGGGGCGACGTCAGGACTATTGGGGGGGGTGGGGCAGTGTTGGCACTTGATGTTTAGCCAGGAATTCGCGGACTCTAGCACGTTGTGGCAAACACCTTGGGCACAAGCTTGGCGCACACTTTCCTCATCGCTAAATCTTCAGTAACAATTTGAAACACAACAAAAGAAGACAAGTTCAGTTCATTGGCAACCATCCTGATACTCAATCGATGGTCAGAACCCAACAATTGTAGAACACAAGCTGCATTGTTGTCGGTTTTGCTGGTTGATGGCCGTCCAGAGAATTGTTTTTCATGAACCTCTTCCCGGCCCTCCTATAAGGCCTTTAACCTCCTCGAAACTTGTGCGTAGGACAGAGCAGAGTCCCCGTTAGCCTCGTGAATCATTTTGTTAGTCTCCTCGAGAGATTTTTTCAGTTTAGCACAAAACTTGGTAATCGTGTAACATTGCTTGATCGTTGATTCCATTTTTTCGTGGCACAGTTGGTGCACAGAGGGTTACAATAACTGATGTCCTGCTGCTTCCACAGCTTGGAGAGCACTGAGACTGGTTTCATGGCAAAACTTAGCGTCTCTCTCACCTACTCCAAATGGTTCGATCCCACTCCGACCAATGGGAGTGGCACGGGAAATTCAATTACCTTATCTTTGGAATGCATCTTGTAACTGTACTTGAGGAAAAAGGAGATCGATCGCTCTTCCCTGCAGGATGCCAGATACTTTTACAAAATCTGAACCTATAAAGTCCATTGATTATTTTTTTCTTTTTTAGGTTTTCAAAATGGAATCCCAATCCATATTGGTCATACACGTAATCACAGCTTTTATATCAGCTTAGCCTGTGATATTTGATGAATGTAATATTTAGGCTATGAATATAGTTTCTACTTGTTTCCCTGATTTCATGTTGTCATTGATGAATAAACCAATTTGTGTTACATAAGATCTGGGCCTTCTTTTGGAACCTATGCTGAGTGTATGTGAAAGAATATTATGATTATTTAGGAATTGTTTGACACAGGTTGTATGTCAACCTGGAACATTTAAGGAATGTTATATACTTCTGGAAAACTATGGGAATTCAGTGGATGCTCAGGAAAAATTGGTTTGACACATTTTACTTGGGGAGGTTGTCTGGCTCTCATTTTGAGATGTGTTTGAGAGATGCTACTACTAGTTCATGAATGAACTAGGCATCTCTGTGTGCCCATTTCCTTGCTTGACCTCCATCCAGAGACATTGATTGAAATTGCACCAATTGAGGCAGTTGTTCATGATTTACATGAAAATAATGACCTAAAAATGTTGTCCTCTTAATATTTTATTGAAATTTTACCTAAGTAGTTCATTTTTGTTGTGGTACATATCTGCAATTTAGCTACTTAGAGTACATGCTTTATTTAGTTCCTCAGCCATTTAGCTATAATGAAATGATTTTCTTTTGCTTCTTAATAATAGACAGGCCTTTTATTGATTATTGGCAATGAAACATTTTCAGTGTGACTGAAATGATACTGCCATTGCCACTGTTAAGTTTCTTTTTTAGGCATACCAATTCAGTGAAACAGCAGATCAATAGTTTTTCCAGAATATTTGTTTCCTTTTCAGGAATTTCCTTGCTCCTCTATGAAGGGCTCCCTGTTTATAACTCCTGATGGCAGGATAATTTTTGATTAGGACGGAGTACTTGATATTCTTCATATATGTACTTAATTTTACTTCCAGCATGCAGTACAGCACACTGCACTACTTTCATATCCAAATTGTGGTTAAGTACTTTTTATTTATTTATAGTTCACTAATTAGAGCAATTACAGGGCAGACATTTTACAGGAGAAGCAAAAAGATATTTCAAAATATCAAAATAATGCAGTCAGTATGTCCATTTCTCAACAGCAGGTACCCATTGAATAAGAACTGGAAGTAAGTGACAGCATTTGCGCTCATAGATCTACCAGTTACAAATCCATGTTATTCTTATATTGTGACATTTTTTAATTGGGGAAAATTTATCACACATAATTTGAAATGCTCTTTCATCAACAGAGATCAAAAAGTAGAGATGTCTAAGGTATCTCTAATGATATAATTAAGGCCATTGTTCATCAAATTTCCTTCCCACTATTTGTGGTCATCAATTCCTGTTTCTGGTCTGGGTACTTTCCTGATGCCCTAAAATACTCTTATACCAATTTGCAAATGGGATGATAAAATTGATCCAAGAAATTACTGCCCCATCTCCATCATTCCTGTGATTGGCAGCGTCATAGAGGGTAGTGCCAAAATACTTTTGAATTTAGAAAGAAAGAACTTTCTCATCTCCTCACAATTTGACTTTAGACCTGGAAAGTCTACTGAGCAAGCTGTTGAATATGTCTCAAATCAAACTGTACTTTTGAAGATAATCTGTGATTATCTCTCTCATTATTTGAACTCTCCTTAGCATTTGATTGTTTAGACGGCTAAATCCTCATTCATAAACTGCAGTTTTATGGCATCCACGGCTCTGAACTAAAATGTATGGCCTCATATTTAAAAATGACCATGAACAATTGGCAGAAGTAAATTGCTGTAAGTCAAAATTTTTGTGAGTATACATGGAGTGCTCCAGGGGTCTATATTTGGTCCTCAGTTATTTCTGTTGTGATCAATAACTTACCAAGAAACCTACCTACTGATTTTATCCTGTATGCTGATGACATTAGTATATAAATAAATGTAAAAATCCTGATCAGGCACATGAACAGAAAGATGTGAAGCTACAAGATAGTGACTGGCCCTCGGCTACTAAATTATTTTAAATGTGAAAAAACACAGTATTTTTCATGTGGCCCTAGAAGTGCTGGTGAAGCTCAAAGCTATGCCAAGTACCTAGGGTTTTTTATTGACTGTAATATTTCCTGGAAAAGTCATGTAACTGCCATTGCCAAAAACTTTTCAAGAATCTCTTCCTAAACAGAAGACTAAAGCTGTGTTGCTGAAGAGCATTGGAGACTTGCTAAAAATTTCCCTTTTTCCAAAGTCACCTAAGTTATGGTCTAAGGCTTTAGGGACATGCAAGTAACACAATAGCCCTGCTTATGTTACAAAAGAAAGCATTTAGAATTATAACCAGCTCCTGGCCATCATGATCACTGTTGCCCACTTTTTGCCAGGCTAAGTGATTGAAAGACTTCAGCATGTACATTTACCAGTGCTTGATTCATGTAAAAGATAATGTTAGGAACTATGTATTAGAGGTCATATACACAGTTTTAATGCAAGGCCAAGAAATATGTTAGCCATTACCCAATACAGATTGCCCAAAACCTTCAAAGGATAACCTTTCCTTAAAATTCTATTACAAACTTCCCCATACTGCAAGATAGACTAGCTATGATAGGCTCAAAATGTAGTTAAAGACTGGTTGATTAAAAACCCATTGTATTCTTTTGGTGAATATTTTGGACTAGACTTCTCAAAAGTGACAAAATAATACATGTGCATCTCTTCACCATGGTAATGAATAAATGTATTCATATGTTTTTCTTTTGACATCTATGATGGCAAGTGCTTCTCTTTGATGAATAAAGATTATTATTATTTTGGGATATCAGATAACTTAAGACAGGTCTGTATTATTCATTAAACTGGCTCTCTCAATGTTAAAAGTGGGCTTTGCTAAGTTGTATTTTCAACATTAGTAAGGGAAAGCTGAACAGCCTAAAAAGAGAATTTTCAAAGGCTCAATTGAAAGTAAATTACAATAAATCAAGAATTAACAGCAATCCATCTGGAGTATCTTTGCTTAGTGGCTATCCTTTCAGGTTACATCACTCATCATTGTTCATTCAATCATAAGATTGGTTGACTGCAACCCGCCATCCTACCCTATCTGATACTAATTGGCTTACTTCCTGATATTTTTTGCAATGTACTTTCTTCTTTATTCGATCTATGTATTTATCACTTGGCCTTCCTCTTGGGACTTGTCCTCTATTTTTCCTTCGTTACATCATTATATACTCTTAAAACTTTTAATTTTTCTGAAATTACAGCCAGTCAGAAGTACTGACTGGTCATAATTTATTTATGCTTTTGTGGGAGATACAGAAGAATAAGCAGAAGAGAAGTTATTGGCAAACAAAATTTGTAATTCCATTGCCATCACCAACAGGTCATTCACCTTACAATAGGTACCAATTTTCATAGAGAATAGAAAACTGTCATTCCTTTCGAAATTGATGATAGGTGATTGGGGTCATTTGCAAGACAAGATTTCACAATTGAAACAGAAGTTGAAATTTTCTCGACTTTTGGATTTTCAGAACAGAATCCCGAGACAGGAGTTGACCGGATTGAACTTATTTGGAGCTAAACATTAGCTACACATTCATATTACTGAGAGGGGGACTCCATTTCCGGATGGAGAGTTGGAAGGGTAATTAACTATCAGATCTTTTCATGCTACATGGGACCCTCACATCTATATTGCTGAAACGTATCATTTACAATGACTCATTTTGATGCACGGAATGAACGAGTCAACACTACGATTGATCACTGTCTGGTGCATAGCGAACGTCATTTGTTTTCTGTTTTTGAGGTTTGTTATGCTGAGCATTCTGTGCACGCTTTTCGTCAACGTTTGGGGAGTTGCAGTTCTTCACAGTTAAGATTGTGCTAGTCTGATAGGGGAAAGAAATAAAATAAAAGGTATTTTCAAGTGAAAAATGCCAAAGGTCAGAAGGAGTAAAAAAGCTCCTCCAGAAGGTTGGGAATTAATAGAGCCCACTTTGGAGGAACTGGAACAGAAAATGAGGGAAGGTAATAAAGAAGTATCTGGATTGTCAGTAATTCCTGATTGCTTTGCCGACAGACGGCATAAATTACGCATGAATAATCGATCAATTCTTTTACCTTTTCTCAATAGCCGAGACAGAACCACACGAAGGTAAGAGAAAGGTTGAATCCCTCTGGCCCATTTTTAAAATTCACCATCAGAAGTCTAGATACATTTATGACTTGTTTTACCGACGAAAGGCAATCAGCAGAGGTAAGTTTTAATCTTTAGTCAGTAAGTACAGTTTGTAATAGAAGTTTATGCTACATTAATGAAATTCTTTTTCAGAGTTATATGAATTCTGCCTCCGAGAAAATATTGCCGACAAAAACCTTATCGCCAAATGGAAAAAGCAAGGTTATGAGAACCTGTGCTGTTTAAGATGCATCCAAACGAGAGACACGAACTTTGGAACCAGTTGCATTTGTCGCGTGCCGAAGGGGAAATTGGAAGAAGTAATGCCTGTTCATAATTGCACATTAACGATATATTTGAATCATTGCGGAGTTTAATCCCATTTCTTCCTTACAGGGTAGGATTGTTGAGTGTATACATTGTGGCTGCAGAGGATGTTCCGGTTGAAAGGAGAAATTATTTCTCACTTTGAAATACCATTAGTGTACGGTGAAAATTGCACAGTGCAAGGATTATTATTTTGTTTATTCATAACAGTGACAGAAGTTGCGTGAAAATTGTGATTGAAGACATAGTTCCAAAGTGTTCGCATATCTTGATGTATGTACCTGAAATAAATTACAGGTTTCTTTTATATGGAGCAATGATTTTCTAGTACATAATTCATTGATGTGCATAAATCTTGGACAAGTTTTATGTACATAAATTACCATATATATGCATGTACAAGACTTCTGTTATTATAAGAGAGCCAAGGTTATTTGAAAAGTATGAAGTTAGCTAATTTTATTTGTAATTGGTTTGACTAAAACCCTAAGTGTAAATTGCAACATCAGCTGGGCACAGGAAATAACGAGTGCTTAGTACAAATACCTATCAAGTGAAATTAAGGTTTTTAATGGAGAATCGTTGATTATTAAGAATTCCTTTGCGTTAAAATACTATTATTCAAGGAAGGTGAAATATTAAGTAATGGGCTAAGGCTTTTAAAAGTTATATTACAATTTGAACAAATACGTTCCCTAAATACTACTACTTGTTCTGAAGGCTGTTTTATTAAGAGAAATGATTTCTACCACCGTACATGCCAGTTTGGAAGATTGAATTTAACTGAACCACAGGGAGTGCAGCGAAAACATTGTTGCCTTCACGTGGCCTAGTTAACTGTCTTCTCATTATCATCCATAATTATTTTCTCCATTTCAATACCAATACAAAGTCGTTAACTACCGTTTCAAAATAAATAGGTCGCTTCCGCTCAAGGGCATAACTTTGGTTCAATTCATTTTAAAATAATGCAATGACTTCATATGAAATTTAAAAAATGCTATTCTTCAACAGCGTAAAACCTTTATAACATTTGATCAGACCGAAATCACGGAGGTGAAAGAATTTGCAAGGAAGTGACGTCAGAGTAGGATCATCTGATTGGTTGGTTTGTACTCCCAAGAACCAACCGGAAGCAACTTTCATGTTCTTGTCATTCCCGGTTATTGCGATAGTCTTGTTTTCTTCTGTCGAGAACTGCAAGGAAGTCTCTTCGCTAAGTGTTGTGTTAATTTAAAGGTCAAAATGCCACGAGGTAAGTTTCAAAGATATCGTTTCAAATATCTTAGGCATTTCTAAATTAATATATTAAGTATACAACTGTGTTGGACCCATTCAGTTATCATGCATTAACTGTAAATGATTCCCTACAACTTTACCAGTTGTGATACCATTTGTGGCAATGAATCATTTACTTGACAAAAATATGATGAAATCTGTTTCCGAATATAATTAAATTACATAATTTACGTCTTATGTCGTTTGATGTTATTATTGATTGGCAATGGCTTGTGTAATTTAAGGAAAATTTGCGAGCCATAAGGGAAAACACCGACATTTTACTAATCCTGAGGAAATAGAGGAGCAGATGAAGCGGGAAGAGAAAGCTAGGGAATGGAGAGTAAGTATATTACAGTGAAAAAATGCAATATCGTGTTTCACACTCTTAATTGCAGATGCATGACCGCCCATACTTCGGTTGCACTATTTTGTGTATCAGATATGAGCCAAGCATTGACATCGATTATAATTACTGATGCAATTTAAGTCTCTTGTTGTTAGTTAGTTTACCGCAAACGTTTCATTTATTGCCATCTTATTATACCTTTAAAATCATTTTAAGTTACATCCTATGTGTTTTTAAACAATTTGAAAACCCTATTATGCAGTCATTCAACTGGTACGATGGAAGCATTACCAATATATTGTTATACGTAGCCATTACTTCAGGTTGCGTTTTGGGTACATTATGCTAATCTCGCCTTAAATATTTCCAGGAGAAAAAAGGAGAGTCAAGTTCGGGCGAAGAGGGGAGTGCAGCGGAAGAAAATTCTTCATCTGAAGAAGAATCGGAAGAGGAGGAGGAGGTGGGTAGCTCATAATTACGTGCCTAAGTGAATTAGTATTTCCTGGTTAATGATTTTAACGTTTTGAAAATTATTTACCCATTGTCTCATTGTCAAGGTGAAAAGCATTAGCAAATGTAGCCATTCAGACAGACTGTAAATGTTTGAGAATTTCTCATTAAATTTATACCTTTTCAGATAAGTTTCGGCTACCCCTGTGTGCAATGTGATGCTTATTTGTGCATATAAAATAATTATTTTAACGAAAACATATCCTTATGTGAATAAAGAATGCATAAAAATGAAAAGTTCGGACTTCTACGTATCTGGCATTAAGGATGTCCTTAAATGCGCCTGAGGTGTTCAAGCTCTGAAATTACCTCAGCCACAGGAATAGTTAAGATGATAGTTCATGCTATTTCCTTGTATAAAATATTGATTCAATAGCATAGAACTTTCCTTTCGTCTGTTATAATTTCAGCGAAGTAACCTTGAAGTTAAATATAATATATAACCCCATTTTAATGTCAAGTGAATTTTATGGAATGGTTAGAACTTAGAATAGAATATTATAATAGTCAATATTATTCTTAAGTGTCGCAAGTAAAATTCCTGTTTATCTTTATAATGTGGATATTTTCTTAATTGCTATAGGGTTGCATTCTAGTATAACTATTTTAAAGCCTGATTATACTATTGTAATGCATCACTTGTAAAATATATGTTAAGGTTATATTTTTTATGGAAGGAATAATGAGCACAATACTTTCATAGCTTATGTAATGTTTCCACTGATCACTCAAAAATTAGTGATATTTTCATCGAATTATGTTTATTTTTAATCATTACTGAATTATCAATAACTTGTGCATTAAACACATACAATTGGAATATAGTTAATACCAAATATAAGTTTTTTGTTCAAGATAGTTTGAAAATATCAAAAATATAGTTACAGTTAGGTGCATTAATACTGCACAAATACTATTTAAAAGTACAATTTTATTGTTGAAAAGTGGAATTTTAAAAATTATTACCTCTTTAATTGTATATGTTGATAATAATTCAGGAAATGTGGTATTTATATTCACTTCAAGTTTTTATTATGTACTGTTATGTTGCATAAACTTTTTTTGAATTAATGCTCTTGTTTCAAGCTTATACTGTTATTTTCTAAATTTGATTTCAGGCAAAGGCTAAGGGTGTAGAAAGCTTAATAGAAATCCATAATCCAAATAGAGTTCAGAAAAAGCTGAAGAAAGTAACAGATGTGGACCCTAATGATGATACAAAACCTGAGCTGTCCAGGAAAGAAAGGTTACTTTTTAATGTTCTTAATATCTCTTTAGTGTTATAAGCATTGGCAAAGTGGTATTTACTTAAAGACAGATTTGGAAAAACCCTGAAAATTTTATCTTTCATTCTTGAACAGTGTAGTGCAATGGAAGTTAACTAAAAATCAAGAGAGAAACTTGCCTATGTATGCGAATTCCAAATGAAATCAAGGGACTTTCATTCTAAATAGCATTACATTTATTTTTTCATTATTCTATGAAAATAGGTATTATTAAATTGAAGTGGAAAGCAAGACAGATAGTAACTGAATTACCTTATGAATACAGAGTGATCTCATCTTCCTTGCAACTAAATCCCTCCATTAAATAGGTAAATAACAAGCGATGAAAGTTAGCAATTGAAATCAAATTGATAGCCGTAAGAAATAATCATGTATGTTTGACAATCAGCTTATATGGCCCTAAAAGTAATAATTTTTCAGGGCGTGTCATTTTCAAATGGTGGTTGAAGTAGACATCTGCATCATATTCTTGTTGCTATGTATTCATACAATAGGATATGGTATGAAACCAGTCTTAAATAATACATTAACTCCCAACTGAGATTAAGGCCCATAAAAGAGTGGCTGCATTTAAAGTCAATCTTCTTAGGTTCTTAAAATTAAAAATGTTTTATTCAATTGCTGAATTTCTTGATTATGCCTGATATGTGCCTTGTATCCACTAATGTATTTTGTCACTTTCCCCTGACGTGTCTTATATCAAGTGTAACAGTTATAACTACTTGATCGCTGAACAAATAAAATGTATTATTATTATTACATATACAGGAAATTGTGTAGTGTTTACAAAATGACAGAGAGCTGAAAACATACTCTTACAATCAAATTGTTAGGTGTTTTGTCCTTTGTTCTGTTTTAAAATTTGCAAAAGAAGAATTAGTAAATTAATATATTGGTGGAAGTCATTCCTCTTAATATCGTTAATCTAATTTGATTTTATAAAGCTTCAAGTGAGCTACTAGCCAAAAATTTAAAGAGGTTTAGCAAAAGCTGCTAGTGCTGGCAACCTTTTCTTTCTAAGAAAGTGTTTGATTCTCTACTGACTACGTATAAATTAATTCAAGCTTCATGAAAGTAGTTGGTGTTTTAAAAAAACTAATCACAAAATGTAGTAGAGTATAAGGGTGGAAAAATTTGCAAACCAGGGTATTACTCAGTTATTACAGCTTAATTTTTAGCCTTCTTTTGGAATATAGCTGCACTGAGTTCCATTTCTTACAAGCTGTAAATGACAATGGTTCAGCTAATTCCCAATTGATGGAGGTATCTGAACCATTTTATGTAAACTGGAATCTTGTATTTAGCGTCATTAAGTTTAGAGAAAATTGTGGGACTCTGGCTCAGAAATGATACTTCATTTAAAGGTCTTTGTAGCAAAAATAAGTAGTAGTAAGTAGTAAGTCTTTTCAATAATAAGTTTTACACAGAGTCATTTTGTTACAAGGAATCTTAAATGGCATTGTTGAACAGGCCCTTGAGATCACATCACAAATTCTAAATTGTATTATTTAAAACTTATCTCATCATGCACCCGAAAATACTTGGAAAATTGCATAGAGTACTGTTTTAAAAATTATTTGGTAATTTAAGTGGCTCACAAGTCAAGGAAATAGGTAAAATGCGATTAAAATAATTCAACAGTGAACTTACATATTGAAATCATTTGCCTTATGGCATCAACTAGAGGTTCACATGTAAGATTTTTGCTTCAAATCACTGTATATTTTGTGAGGCACAACCAGCATTTCTGATTAAGTATAATTTATGCACAGGATGATTACGTACAATGGAGCTGAGTATAAAACACAGGGAGTGAAATAAAGTCTGCCTAAACCTTTAGGCTTGGATCATAGTAAAATTTGCTTTCAAATATTTTTATATATTTTAGGATTATCATCATCAATGTTTCTATCCTTTTACTGCAGCCCTCCATTACTCTCTATTCAGTGTTATTTCCCTAACCCCCTGCTTGCTTTTCTGTTTAATGCTCTTCTTAATTTGTCCTATGTACTTGTCTTTTGGTCTTCCTCATATGATCTTGACTTTAATTCTCCATTCTGTTGTTTGTATTGTATTATTGTTCCTCAAGGTGTGTTCAATCCATCTAGTTCCTCTTCGCCATCAAGTTCTCCTAATAGTCCTTTCCTCTTTTGCTCTTCCATATACTTCCTCATTTTGCCTGTCTATTATACTTCAGCATTCTCTACCTGTACCATGTTTCTAAGGATTCTATTCTTTGCTGGTTCTTTTTTAATATTCCATGTATCTGATACATATTGTGATACCTGCCTTCAGCTTCTCTCTTAAACCTACAAGGATTTTGGTTTTCTACTTTTTGATGTTCATGCTTAATCCATAACATTGAGAGATGCTTCAGGTCCTCTTGCATTTCTGTTTCTTCTGCGATGCCATCTGTGAACCTTAGCATGTTAATTTAATTGCCATTCCCATTGACTCCTTTGATGCCCAAATCTAATGTTCTAATGTTTCTTTTTATTGACTCTTCTAGGCATACATTAAATAGTGCTGGCGAAGATTTGCATCCTTGTCCAACTTATTTGTTTATTTTGACTTCTATTTTTCTTCTTTTTTTATAGTGTGGTTGTTACCAGATTCTTGTTAAGGTGATGGATTATTTTTCTGATGTTGTAGTCCATCCAAGTGTTTCTAGATACTTAACATCTTTTTCCATTCGACATTGTCTAAGGCCTCCAAGTTCACAAATCCTACATACGAGGGTGATTTGAAAAGTAAGGCCTCCTATTTATTTTCATGAAAAATCAAATTTATTCTCAACTTAACATACATAATTGGAAAGGTTTAGCTATTTTTCTACGTAGTGGCCTTGACGATCAATCATTTTTTGGATCATTTTAAGCAGCTTTTTAATACCGGCATCGTACCTTTCTCCTGCCATGTCGAGAAGCCAACTGATGCCTGCTTCTCCAATATAAATTCATCGCCATTCAGCGGAAGTGTATGGACATCAAAAAAGTGCGGAAGAGGTGCAGGGAGTTTTTTGATGGCCGGGGAAACGTCCTGATGAGCAACGGTCGGGATGGCCGAGTTAGTTGGAATCAACGGTGGCTCCAATTGATGAGATGGTGCGCAATAACCGGAGCACCCTTCATGAGATAAAGGAAGGCCTTAACGAAGAGAGTGGCTACTTCTCCGTGCACAATATTGTGTTGGAGGTCCTCGGTTTCCACAAGGTGTCACACCAAAGGAGTGTGTTTGCATCATGACAATGCATGTCCACATGTCACATCAAACGACCACCCTACTCAATGAATTCAGCTGGGATATCATTGACCACCCTCCTTAGAGCCCGGACGTTGCCCCCAGCGACTACCCCTTGTTTTCCGCTCTCAAAAAACACCTTGGAGTACCGAAATTCAAGTCAGACGAGGAAGTGCAAGAATCAGTCATCAGTTGGCTTCGCAATGCGATGGGAGAAAGGTACGACGCCGGTATTAAAAAGCTGGTTACAAGGATGTAAAAGTGATTGATCATCAAAGCGACTATGTAGAAAAATAGCTAAATGCTCAGCCTTTCCTACGATGTACACAAAGTTGAGAATAAATTTGATTTTTCTTGAAAAAAATAGGAGTCCTTACTTTTCAAATCGCCCTCATTTAATGGCTTGTTTAAATTTATCATTTTGTCAGCCAGTACCCTCAGGTTGAGGATTGCCTCTTTTTCTTCATGGTTTTTTTCTGATTTCAAATTGGTTTTCCATAAGGCTCTCTTGTATCTTTCCTCCTATTCTATGGCTAATTATCTGAGTATTATGAATGCATGAGACATCAGGCTCATGCTCTTTGCAGTTTTCCACCGTTGTAGTTTTCTTTGATTGTTCCAAAAAGAGTATTCTTTGCTTGGATCCTGAGTGCCTTGAGTATTTTTCTCCATTTATTTTGTCACATACTGTTGCATTGCTGTTCTTCAGGTCTTTCATGACTCTATTAAATTTGCTTCTTAGTACTTCTGGGCCTCATTTGTTTTCTATGAAGATTTTTTCTTCAATTAAATCACATAAGTGGCTTGGGCCCTGGGTTGTGTACTTCAATGTATTCCTTCAATCTCTCCCCCAATGTCTTGGTATGTATTCTGTTAGTATCTTGCCATAAGGATTATATTCAGAATTTGGATGTAACAGCATGGGGATACTTGTAAGATTTTGTTTTAATTTGAGTATTTATTCCATAGTAATTGTAATTGTTACTGATATTATTATGCAGTATATAAGGGTCGCTGTTTATATTTTGAGCCTTGACAGCACTAAGTGCTTTAGGCGCCATCTGACGTTTCCATCTGAAAGTTTGACCTTCTTAATGCTAAATTTTTTCAGATTATTTGTTTGATCATAACTTGTGGCTCAAAAAGTTTGTCTGAGTGAAAAAATGGGGTTAACTCATGAACACTTGCGTCTGATGATTTTTTATGACTTTCGACGTGGAATATCAAGACAGAGGTGCATGGATCAACTGACTTCCACTTTTGGCGATAAAGCCCCATCCTTTGCCACTGTGACACACGGGTATGACGAATTCCATCATGGTCGCCGTTTGCTTTTTTTTGAACGTTTGGTGAAATTCGTGAAGGTTGTCCAAAGTCAGTTGTTGTGCCAGAAAACATTGATGCTGTGTAAGATAGTCATTCTCAGGAAGATAGTCATGTGACTTATTGTGAGATGGCGGCATCCTTTGGGATTAGTATGACGAGCTAAGATATTGCATGAACATTTAGATATGAAAAAAATTTGTCGCGTTGGTTACGGCGTAATTTTACAAAAGCTCAAAAATATGCTCGTGTCAATAGGTGCAAAGAAATGCTCAAGAAATACAATCGCGGTGCATCAAAAGCTGTGTATAACATCTACGCAGGTGACGAAGCTTGGATCTGTGCGTATGAGCCCGAAACAGAACAGCAATCCACTGTATGGGTCTTCCAAGACGAAGCAAATCCGACAAAAGTGATTTGTGCACGAAGCACATTGAAACAACTTATCGCCTGTTTTTTCGGAATAACTGGACGTGTGGATGTGGCAACTTTACCGTTAAACTGATTTAGAACTGTGAATTCTGAAAGGTAATCAAGAATTTGTTTGCCAGAAGTGCTTGGTGAAATATGGAAAGAGAATTGGCAACAAAGGATCATTCTTCATCATGACAATGCAAGCTCTCACAGATCGGCTAAAACAACTACCTATTTGACTGAACAAAATGTCAAATTGATGTGTCATCCTCTGTACCCTGATTTAGCACCAAATGACTAATTAAAAATAGCAATTTTCCACAAAAATAAAATTTAATGCGACCGGTTTCAATGTTACTACATCATCATCTACCTGATGATGATGTAGTAACATTGAAACCGGTCGCATTAAATTTTATTTTTGTGGAAAATTGCTATTTTTAATTAATCATGATATTCCACCATATCACGCCTGAAACGTCTCTTTTTACCAAATGACTACTTATTATTCGCGTTCATCAAGAAAAAATTGCATGTCCAACGTTTTTCGGTGCCTGAAGAAGCCGTTGGTGCTTTCAAAAACCATGTTTTGGAGGTACCTCAATCGAAGTGGAACAAATGTAACGAAAATTGGTTCGAGTGAATGGCAAAGTGTATTGATTATCATGGAGAATACTTCAAAAACAATTAAGCCATTTTCAACAATAAATTACTGTGGTTTTCATTAGTAGGCTCAAAATATAAATAGCCACCCTTGTATAAAGCAGTATTATACATAGATGCATCAGGATTTGGGGGACAGTTCCTTTTCCTGTGACACTGGACTGCCATGTTTCCATTATTTTGCAAACTTTTCATTTTTTTGATTCTAAGAGTTCAAGATTATTATGCTTATTATAATAGATGGAAGTATGGTGTTTCAATTAGGCATGAGTAGTGTAGCAGTTGATAGTGAATGTTTCCTGAGGTTATAAAAATGTAATAATTGGTCAAATTATGAATCTTTTTATGAGTTTATGAGCTGAAGTGCTGAAAGTCAGACAGTGGAAGAGAACAAAGATAAAGAATTTGACATCAGTGTAGCCATGGTAAATATATGTATTTGAGAAACTCATGCAAATGCTTGCATTTGCTGTATATTTTTCTTGGACCTCTTTACAAATGCATTAGTAAATACATTTTTATGATGTGCCTGAATGGCATTCTTGGAGTTTTTTAGAAAAAATTATTTTTTATCACACGGCTGTGATTTCTTAATTTCATAGGTGAAGGGGTAGATTTTTGGTGCCATATTTCTCTCAAACTGCAGCATCATTGTTTACTAATTTTTACTACTTTAATGTATTGCAGTAATAATTTTGAGTGTGGTTGGATTAAAGTTTGCCGACTGTATGGCAATGATATTTTTATTTGATTCATAACGAAAAAAATGTTATAATGGTCATACAGGTATATGTAATGATTTTTTCCATAAAATATAGGTATTGTAAAACAAATGAATTAATTTTTTCAAATATGTTGTCAGTTACCTTAAGTTAATTGACTACATTAATATGTCGTCAATTAACTTTTAAGTTTACGGTATCATTAGAAGAATTTTCCACTAATGCTCACATAAGTATGTTTTCAGTCAAATTATTGTGGCTATAAGTAAATCAGATATTCCTGGCTTCATTCCTGCATAACTCAATATGTACATATTTATAAATGCACAAGTATTTTATGTGGTGTGATTATTTGGTTTTCCAGTAAAGATTTCCAGCAAGGATTCCTTCGTAACTTAATAGTTGGTCAGTCATGAAATTAATTAAGTAATCCATAACTCTCAGAAGTGCTAATACTCTAAATTATTAACTACATAAAGTAACTAACAATGCATTTTATTACATTTAAAATCACATTATCTTCCTGAGCTTGTATTATCTCCATTTTTCAGTTTAGCATTAGTTTTAGTTCAATTTTTTTCTCTTTTTAATGGCAAATATCAGAGAATGTCCTGGAATATCATGTGTTTGTATTGAAAATATTAGTAGTAATTATAAGGTGAGATGAATGACAGCTGAGGTCATTTTTGTCGTTAGGCATGGGGAAGGGTGTAGAGAAATCCAGTGTTGGTATTAGGCTACTGTAATGAAAGGAGCCAAGGAGTCCACAGTTTAATGTGTGATCTTACTGATGACATACTCTAAGTGCTCTCCACAAAGTATCTCGAGTAGGGACTGGGATACCACTAAAAAAAATCTGCGGCCTCCAGGATTAGAACGTGGGTGGGAAGCCAGTGTTGAAAACATGAAGGTTGGATTAATCGTCATTGTCCATTAATAATTTCCTCTATTTAATAAGTTTAAAACAATATTTCCAATCAGTATGCAGATGGCATTGAATATTTGATTATTTCAAGGAAACATTAATAGTATATATCACTAAAAAACTAATTAATGGAGGAAAGGTTAGCCAAATCAAGGAATGAGTTAATATAACGTGTCATGTGGGGTTTAAGGATATTTTGTAATATGTTAGTTAGGGTTTAGGAGCACAATAGTTGTAGTGCTAAGGTCCATCAAAAACCTCCCCTAACCCATTAGGTTACCTATTGATTAATTACTGCTACTACAAATAGAAAAATTCTTCCTTCTTTGCCATGATCAAATGGAATTCATTGATAATTACAGCCAATAGGGCTATTGTATATGTTAAGAATAAATAAATGTAGTCTAACTTAGTGTTAATATTTTTGGGTCTGCATTGTATCTTCATGATGTAAACTGTTATGTTTGTATTCTTTCTAAAATACAGTACTAAATTCCAGCTAGACTGCATCTAATTTTGTAACAATTGTGAAATTGCTTAATGTACATCGTGAAATCTTTTTTTTTCTCACTTGAAGGCAGCGTCATGTATTTATTGTACAAATTAATGAGAGAGTTTTACAGGGCAGGGATTATTTAACATGCTTTTCAGATAATTTAAGTCAGGAGTGATAGAATAGTTTTCAATTGGTCTTATTTCCTAATTTAGAGGTTTTATTTTACTTTGAATAAAGTGTAAAGATTACATCACACTGAAGTGCGATTATTGCATAGCCTTTAATGAGAGGCTAGAAAATAAGATAAATATATCGTGCAAGATATAAGATAGAAATTTTGCTCATGGTGTGTTTTTGGTTCACAAAGCTATAGGTCGTTTCGTTTGAGTTAATGAATCAAAGGTTTATGAGGAAAAAACTATTTACATGAATAAATATAGAAGGAAAAAAATGTCACAGGTACTTGATGGTGATTTACAATAATATACTTCATCATAATGCTTAGACAATTAGAAAATTAGCTTGTCATTGAGCAGTCCCTGGAAATGAGTATGGTGAAAAATGCGACTTTATACAATGGGGACTTAAAAAAATCCATAGGGTGGCAGCCTTTCTGCATTAAAAAATGATGTACTGCCTACTGATGGTACTCTCAAGGCCACGCTAACCTATTAATGCTTAGAATAAAAATCTGGGTAGCTTTTGAATTTATGATATTCTTTTTCTTGTTCCGTAATTGTTACTTTTTTACTTTCAGGGAAGCTATGGAAGCAGAAAGAGCTCAGGCTAACTATCAGCGTTTGCATGCCAAGGGGAAAACAGAGGAAGCAAGGGCCGACTTAGCTCGTTTGGCAATAATTAAGAAACAACGTGAAGAGGCTGCGAAGCGTCGTGAAGAGGAGAGGATGAGTAAGTTCTTAGTTAATGTTCGTTCACGCATGACCAATGTTTATGTTTTTTTGTATTTCATATTGTGTGCACTTTGCAAGTGTTTATAAAAAAACCAAAATATAGTAAAAATGGAGCCTAAATTGAGTGCCAAGTCATGGTAGAACATTATTGTGATGTCTTCATGGCAAATGATTGGTTCCCATTTATTCTCACAATTGTGTGTACACCAGTCAGTGATTATACTGATATTACTGATTAGGCATTTTCCACAGTTTTTTTTAACAAAGATTTAATTGAAATGGCACTTGTACCTAAAATATCTTCTTATATCAAATAACATCATTAGGTTTAAGAAATTTGAGGTGTACACTTTCCAATTTGAGCAGAGTTGTACGTGGTCTGAAATATTAACTATCAGTGTGGGAGAATAAATTTCAGTACATTGCATCATTTTAGAAGCTACTAATTTTTCAGGGACATGTTAGTAAAATTGCTTCACCATTTATTTCTGTGATAAGAATGCAGATCTTTTGAGTGTTACTAATTAAGATCATTGGAAATGTGGCGAGTAAATAATGAGAAAAGTATGTGGGCTGGAACTTGCAATATCACTTAAAATCCTCATTGCACGCAGGTGTCTTGGGAAAATCATATGGTAAGAGTTCAAATACATTCTTTCTAAATGTTTTCTCACGAAGTCTAAAATTTAAAAATTTTTGCTGATATTTGACACGACCATATTCACTTAGAATTTCTATTTGTGTTTTTAATGAAGCCAGCTCCTAAAACTGAATGATTGATTTAAGTAACATCTAGTTTTAAAAATGTGCTTTATATTTTAATCTTTAGAATTAGTATGTGTGGATTACTGTCTTAGGGTAATAATATAATTCATAATAGATTTTAAGAAAAGTTGTTAACAAAATAGGCAAGGATTAGGCAAAGGAGGCAAACGATTGATGAAAGATGATTGGTACAATTCAATTAGTGTGTTAAAAGATAATGTTTAAAACCCTTAAATGCATTAGGGTTAAATTCATTGGACTCATTGGGGAACGGTTTATAATGTTAAACTTACAGAAAATAATGGAGGGAAGAAGGATCAAGTCGTCATGGTGAAAAAATATGAAACCCCAAACGATGATGATATTGGAGGGAAATTTCCATTATTATTTAATTGAAAGTTTTTATTTTCAGTTCCTGTTTGCCTAAAGATTCCATTGAAAACTTTTCCTCTATATTTTCAGGTAAAGAAGCAGCAAAACAGGTGAAGACAAAAGAAGTTAACAAGGCACTTGGAAAAAAGACAACATGATAAACGGAGGGGATATGTTTAATATTTGTGTGATTTACTTGGTGGACCATCGCCATTGGATAATACTAATCTGTCTTGATATTACCCAGTTATGAAATTGTAATGTCCATTGGACTCATCACGAGCAGTCTTGATTTTGGTTGAAGTAGGTTCTTAATTATCACTGAAGTTTTTGAATGCTTTTTTTAAATCTCATCTGGAAATCACTGTGAGATTTTCTGTTTAATTCAAGTGGTTTTAATTGTTTGATTCGTTTTTGCTAGAATGAAATCTAAATTTGACAATGATTTTTTTCCTCAACTTTTAACATTGGCTTTCTGGCATAGGGACAAGAAGCTTGTCCAAGTGATACTTATTGAGTTCTGTTGTGAATGTGAAATTCTATGTGGTATATGTTGTTTCACTTTCCATCAGGTCTCAGTGGTAGCTAGTTGCTAAGCCCTGAATGCAGCCAGCTGTTGCCCCCATTAATGGTCCCAGTGCAAGTTTATCTCCTTTTACAATTTCCCAAGGTACAAAGTGTGTACTAT
This sequence comes from Hetaerina americana, assembly GCF_022747635.1. Lineage (NCBI taxonomy): Eukaryota > Metazoa > Arthropoda > Insecta > Odonata > Calopterygidae > Hetaerina > Hetaerina americana. Next base: position 89,946,046 of record NW_027286874.1, read on the forward strand.
AGATATTATGACTTAATCTTGATCTTGTTTGACTAATAAAATGAGAAAAGTATAATTGTTTAATTTTTACCTGAAGTACTCAAGGTGTATGACCTACAAGCTAGCTAAATTTGGTTTCCAATACAGTTTTTTTTATGAAAAATGCTTTCATCTTAATCTTATCACAGAAAGGAGCATCCTTTTTCAAATTTATAAGAGATCTGTTGGGTGTCATACAGTGCATAAATTTAGTGAAGTCAGTTTCTTATTTTTGAAGACACGTGTACATGTGTATTGATCTTTAAAAGAAAAAATAAATGCTTCACAATTATTTGGGATTCCCTATAAAATATGGGTTAGATTCTAGAATTAGTTCTTTTTACCAGGAAATTGCCCTTCTATTTTAATTTCATTCAAGGCATGCACTCTGTTTTTATATTTCTGAGGATAACCGAAAATAAAGGTGCAGTGTTTTATCAATCAGAAATACAGGATTGAATCAATACCAAACCTTTATTCAGGGTCTCCTGTCCGGTTGATCAATGAAATGACTTTAAATAAATGGTATTCACAAATCTTTTACCATATTTTAATTTCAATTTGATGAGTTTTTCAGGGTTATTTAGTGACCTTAGAGGCCATTTCACTGCTATGCCCGGTAGTTAATCGAAACTAATTAAAAGCTATAATGCCTAAAGCTGTACCAATTAATAGTAATTGATGACAGTGTGCTGCCTTGTTTTTTTCACCTTTACTTAATTTTTTTTTCTTGTGCATTGCTGGGTTATTCAATTTATTATACAAGTATTTTTAAATTCTGAGGTAGTACTTTATTCTTGTCCCACTGTCCTTCATTGGTTGCAGTGGAAGGTTTAAATGAATTTTACCAAAAATATTTATCACACTAGAGTTTTTTTGCATAGATTTACTTCAAACTGAAGCTTAACTTCAGTGTGCTTTATGTTTCAAAGATTTTTTTTAATGATCAAGAAGTTTCCAGTTGTTCGAGTAAAATAATGCATCATTATTATTGTAGTGTCAGGTAAATGAATGGTTAATTCATGAAAAACTTGAATTGCTCAAGTTAGATTTTTTTATTTTTACTGTTTTGTCTGTGTATGTTATTTTGATGATTGAACCCACGTAAAATGGATTGCTTTTTTGGTGTACAAATGAACTTGCAGACTCAAAAGAATTTTTAAGTCCTGCTGAAAATTACTGTTGATTTTGTGGAAATATGTGGTAACAAATTATTTCATTGGTTTTCACCTCGGGTAGGTGCTAGCATACTAGGAAACTGCCAGACCAATGCCACTCCTAATCATGGATAGGGTTGTGAATATATTTATGGAATTGAGGATTTAATTTAGAAACAACAATAAATATTAAGTTGTTCATTGTTGTTTTTTTTCTGTTTCACAAAATGTAACTTAATAGATCAGGCTTGTACTAGAAAACATATTTTCCCAACTTACTTATACAGTAGTGTAGTGTCTATGTAAACATAGACCTTGAAACTGAAATATTAAAATTAACTATCCTGTAGAGTTTGTGTATTAATATAAAGCTAATTCAGTCAATGAATTAAATCAGCTCCTGAGGAGTCCAAAAGTTACATTCCTCAATTCGAAATCAACTAAATTGTCCATTTAGCCATTATTGTATAAAGACATGGAAAAGTACTTTCCCATCGTGCATTACAAATAGATTTTTTCATTATCTATCAGGAACTCATCAGTTGTGAAATCTGGGGATTACATGAATTCTATACTAAGATTTTTGTACTGACACCCTAGGAACTACGGGAAAGTCTTGAACCATGAAAAAACCAAATTGGAGATTTAGTTGATCAATATGGAAGATGCTAGCAGCTTTATTTTCACCCTCAACTTTCAGAAATGTCTCTACTTACATTGAATAAAAATCAAGCAAGTTAAGCCTTAATCATTCCTGAGCTAATGAGTCCCATAACCATACATTCCAAACTTTAAACACTACCTTTCACTAAAGCTGACTGCCTCTGATAATATCTTAGAACTGAAGTAAACCATTGATAAAAGAATTGCACATTATACTGTTTCTGTAAGATACCAAACAAGTACTAGAAGGCTTAGATTGTCCCAAGGCTGAAAAGTAGTCATTTTACTGTTTAGAAGTGTAATGAAAACAGGCCGAAACTTTTCATTTATAATCCCTCTCTTGCAGCCTCATTTCTTTCTTAATGTCTTTCTTGATGATAAAAGCTTTTCACAATCAACCAGAGACATTTATGAAATGGATATGGGTTCATTATTCTGCAACATTCTAAAGTTAGGAAAGTGATGCAAAAAAAATCTTAGCCATTAGTTTCCAAAAAGCTAAGAACAAAGTACTACATAATAAAGGGATAATTCCATATCAAATCATACATTTAGAAGTAATTTCTTGTATAGCCATTTCGGGAAACATTTTTTGTGCATTGGTTCCGGTCCATTTTAGCATATCAGCACCAATTTTTAAATATGTTTCTGTTCTTAGTTCTCTAATGGTGACCTTTCTTTGATGTGGAAAATATTATTTCATGCTAACATAGTTATGTATGGTAATCTTGACATCACAAAGTAATTTGAACAAGATATCTGATTCCACATCGTTTTAGCCATATATAATAGCTAAGCTAAGGGTCTCCAAAAGTGTCCCTGGAAATGAACCCAGACCCTTCATTCAGTGACCAGGTGCACTACCCACAATACTATGACTCCCCAAAATCATGAAATATATGAAAACTGATTTTAACATAAAAAAGTTATTTTCTCAAGAAGATAGCAATAGATGATAGAAGTTAATTTTCATTAAAATGACCTTAAGTGCTCTGCGAAGAAGCATGCTCATCTAACAGAAGATTCTATGATATCAAGCAAAATTATGTCATAATCTAAGGGTATGGCCATTGAGTAACAAAAATGATGAATCAGACTGCAAGAAATTTTAAGTGGTCTCAATGATGTAGTGTAGTAATTGAATAATGTTTTTGTGTACACCTTCGGAGAAAGAAGTTGCCTTTACACGCATGCACTTCAAAATGAGAATATGATGGCAAATAACATATGTACCTAAATGCTACGTTTGGAGGATTGGTAGGCACTTCTATTTATGTCAGTGAAGGCCCCTATCGACCCTCTTCATCCCATTCCTCTATCCCATAACGTTTGTTGATTTATCAATGGACTTCATATTTCTACTCATTTTATGACTATGATTGGAGTGGGCATCTTAGAAAGCATGAGGCTTATTTTGTAACGTATGTACCAATTTTCCTCATGATATAAAAATGGATTGAAATGTAACTTTTTCTTAATTGAGCTTATACTTTATGAAGTGCCATCTGAAGAAGTTGAATTGCAAATGTTCTATTATATCAATAGTTTCTAGAGGAAGGAATGATTGCATGGTTTTAGCTTATTTTGGGCGACATATGGGCCACTTTCCTTACTTTTTATGCAGCCTATGACTGCTGTCATCAAATTGTAAAGACTGATATGATATTTGAAATTTTGCATTGAAATCATAAAAAAAAATATTTTATGAATTTTCGTAATTCATTTAATTAAGAAATAAGTTACTTAGTTACTCTTTTTACATACTAATGAAATTAAATATATAATTCAAATACTCTACGTAATTTATACAATTAACATAATGCATTCTACAAGCTTGAAAAATATCTCTTGTGCGGCCCAAAGGTTGTGCATCAGTGGCCTAAGTTAAAGCAATATATTGTGATTGCTATGGTGTTATTCCATAAAAAAATTCTTGGCATTAAAAGTTAAACTAATCCTTAGGCTTCCGTGACGTCTATCTAAAGAAGGATTGATGCTGCTTCCGGGAATTACCGTCGCGTAGGTGTGTTGATGGACTGTTTCGCCCTCAGTCCTGTAGGCGTTTTCAGGTCGAAGTGATCCGCGCCGTTCAGTTCAGTTTTGAAGATTTTTATTTCGTAAAGGCATAGTATTTAGGAGATATATAAAACTTAAAAAAATAAAAATGCGGAAACCCCTCTTCGGGATGGAAAAATAACAACGAAGCTCCGAAAGAGGGTCGCGGTTGCGGAAAAATCGGCGTCGCGATTTGGTATAGGAGAATCTGACTGGCTCGGAGCTCTCTGATTGGCTCATTCTTGGCGGCGAATAGGAATCACCCTTTTCCATGCAGAAGTCAGGGTGTTGCCGTCATCACTGTTGAAATTGTTGGGATTCTTCATTATTTCTACCGCTTCTCTTATGAGTCTCGGAAAATAATTGCTCTCTAGTCAGCGCTTTAGTTTGGTCGAACTTAATTGTGTGTCCGGGTGCCGAAGACGCATGCTCGGCAATTGCCGGCAGTCGGAACTGTTTTCCGTCTTTGCCCCTTTGGTGCTCCATGGTCCTGCACCTGATGGGCCTTCCTGTTTGGCCGATATAGGACTTCTTACATGTGCACTTGATCTCACACACCCCTTGTACTCTTATAGATTAGCTGTATGAGTAGGGCAAGATGCTGTGTTGGAAGCCGGGGAGCACTTTGGCCACCAGAATAAGCAGTTTGCAAAGTCATACTAATTGTTTGCAGCAATTCATTTAATTAACCAATCGTCACTTACTTGGGTTTAATTTTAAAATATTTAACAAAACTATCCTCAGTGAGGAAAACCATGCTTCAAGATTCCTACAGTAACCCAGAAGGTAGTAAGACATGAAGTTTCAATTTTTGGAAGTCTTAAAGACCCGACAAAACTGAAAACTTTCTTCAAAATGCGTTAATCTTGCATTATTTTGATGCAAACGCATTTTTTTCTTTTCCCAAGGATATTAAACATGTATTATTCTTGCCATTTTGTGTCTAACTAAGGGATCTCTAGAGGAAATAAGGTGAATTCTGAATGGTTGCCGTCATCTTTTCCTTGAAATTTAAGAACAGTTATTCTCTAAATTATTTTTTTAAGTACTGTGATGATGAGGAAAATTCAACTTTCTAGAAATTGCAGAATATTTTGCAGAGTAGCTTATCTTTTATATATTTTATTTATTTATATATTTAGATGCATATAAAATTCGAATTTTCCCAATTTTTGAAAAATCAGCTGCCCAGCTTGCCATTATCCCCCTACATCACAAATTTTCCCCCATTTCAAGTAAAACTGTCTAATGTTACACAATGTTTTACTCTAACTCTAATTAATGTGTAGAGTAGGGCTTACATTCCATTAAAAGTCAATTAAACAGTATTATATCATCGTGGAGAGGATAACTATCAAGGGCATAACTTGGCTGTAGGTTAGTCAAGATCCTCCGCGCGTTGATGACAAACAATGGCTCACCACCAACTTCTTCCCTCGTCGAGCCTTCTCAACATTTTTCTTTTCCTGTCGATAGACATCTTTTTGACCGAAATATCTACATTGGAGTTTTTGCCTAGGTCATAATTTATAGACTCAAAGAGCTGGGAACCTTGTAACTTGCTAGACAATACCCATCGCTTCAAGGCCGCCTGCCCATATTTGTATTTTTGCCATAAGTACCTGTTTTGTACGGTAAAGTGCGTGGAGACATTTGTTTCTGATACCACATGGTAAAACGATTACGCAAATGAGTTTCTTGAGCTAAATACAAGAAATGCATGTTTTATTCACAAAAAGCAGGGTGTTATTATAAAATTACAGCCTTTCTTAAGATTGAAATACGGTTTCACGTGGAATTGTATTAGTGACCGCGGCATCAAGCGTTTAAATTAATTAGCTGCGAGGTTTTTATAATCTTTGCTCTTTCACTGCTATCAGTATTACGTATATCTCCTTAATTCTCCGACGATATTCATGTTTCTGCTACATGTATACCTGAGATAATATGTTCTAAATGAGGAATTTTGCATCTTGATGTTTCGTTACACCACGTGATACCTCGTTATACATCATACCTACCGCCTGAGTGGTGGGGCGTAGGTAACGGTATGTCGGCTATTAAGGTATCGTAATCTTCGAGAGATGTAGTGAAAGCGGGTCAGGGGTATTACATGTGCTAGACATTGGTTTCACTTGTGGTATCCTGGCGAAAATGTACTAAAACTGACCGATTAAATGTTCTAACCGTGAGCAGGAAATGCCGCAGCCGTGGCACGGTTCCCGCTAAATTTTGTACTCTTACACACCGTAACTTTCTTTACTTGAAATGCCAGCGGAAAGGTTCGGTACGAGGATGGTGAGGGATTGCGAGTACCATGTGATACCAGGAAAGATATTAATTATTTTGGACCATCTTTTCGATTGCTATGCCAAACGGAATCTATAGCCTCGCACCGATCGTCCCAGAAAATCTGGAATAACCTCCCAGAACCAGAGAGGAGGCGATTTGGTCAGGTGCTCTGTTTGCTCGACATTGTCACCGAGCTCGTGTTTTCTAGGCTATGTTCCGTCTGTATATGGGATTGGTACCTTTTAAAGATCATGTTATGGGTAAATTTTATTTTAAACTCATCGCCATAGTGATTAGTTCCATGTTTCCAGTTTTATTTATCAAATCATCTAGAGAAGTGACTATTTTTCGAACGTATGGAAGAATGATTTCCGGGAAGGGAAATATTTGATTCGGATTTTTCCAAAATATACTGTACTCACGGCTGTTCCGGTAAAATATTCATTCGTTATTATCTAGGGTCACTGGACACCATCTTAGTCTTTACCTTTTCCTGGTTGTGTGGGTGTTTTCTTCCTTCCTTAACGCCATGTCAATTGATAGTTTTTGTTAGTCCACATTTGAATAGCTGGCAGGTGTCAAGTAATATGCGGACCCACGTATGAAAATGTTTTGGTGCAGGAGTAAAAATTTTTATTTTACTGAGGTTTACTTCATTAAGTTTATATCACTTCCACATGCAGATTTTGCAGTGGTAAGATATAGACGATAGATGGAATAAAGAAAATAAGATTTGAAGCTGTAGAAATGTGAGGTTACGAAGGAATAGATGAAAATGAAATGGATAAATAGAGGAAATCGTGGCGGAGTATCGCCGGGTTGCGGAAGGTGGGACGATCTCTAGTTGAAGAAGTTAGCTGTGTGAGAAATAAGCAGATTGAACAATTAGCGATGGTACTTGGAAGATGCATTATTGTGTAAAATGGCCCACAAATTCTATGAAAGCCCATGAAGGTGACTTGGCGAGTGGTTGCCGTAGAACAACAGGCCGCCGATTACCCATAGGAGTGAGCAGCAGCCTATACAGCAGTCGGTAAAGCGACACTCATTTCACTGAAGGCGTGGTTCACCAATTTTCTATATTTCTTTATTGAATTTAATCGACAGACGTGTTGGAACCCTCTCGACTAAAATATTTCGGGGGTAAACTAGCCCCCATTCCGTATATTCGGGTCGGAAGAGTACCTCAGTTAAATGTGTCAATCAACTTAGGATCGGAACTTGGAATGTCCGCACACCCCAGGTATGTAAGAGAGAGTGTAAAGGTAGACATGCGTAGAATAGTGTCTGGCATCGGAGGTGTAACTGTAATGAAATAGTACGAAGGAGGAGACATACGGAGCGGTGGCTGCAAGATCATCACCACCAAGGCTCCATGGGTAGAAATACAGAGGTTTGCATGACACTGCCGAAGAGTGCTGCAAAAAAAATGAAAAGATTCCTTCAATACAATGATAGGATCACTATGGTGAAGTTAGCCACATATCCTGCAGTGGTACAATTTTACATGCCAACAACAGATTACAATGATAACAAAGTGGAATATCACTGAATAATAAAACATATAAAGAAAGAAGAAAATTTAATTTTCTCGGAAATGAGAGAAGGTTGAGAACTGAAATCACCAGAAAAGTGAGAAGAGCGAGAGAGGACTGGATGAAGGCCTCGTGGGAAGAATTGAAACGTAAACTTGCCCAGGGAAAAGTTGAAGTTGCTTACGGAACCGTGAGACACTATTTCAATGAACGCTGAGCAAATATCAGTACCATTCGGGATGGCGATGCTAAAATTCTCGCTGAAGATGAAGACAACGAAGAAATGGAAAAAAATATTTGCATAATCTTTATGGCGGAGAGAAAATACATGCGAGAATACTGGAAAAAGAGGGCAATGTCGACGATGATGAGAAAGAAGACTATACACTTAGGTCAGAATGAGACGGATGTAAGGGCAAGCAAGGTATTAGGGGTCAACAATATACCCTCGGCACTAATAAAAAATCGGGAAATAAGATCCCGACAAGGTATAAAACTTAATGTGTGGTATGAACATGGATGGAGAAATACCGATGGACGACAGAAAGCTGTAATCGCCCCCATACCAAAAAAGAAAAATCCGGGAAAATATGAAAAACTCAGAGCAAGTAGCCTGACCAATTCATCGGTGGTTCTGGGAATAATTAAAAACTCGAAGAATGGATAAGAAAGCGGAAGATTTTTTATGTGAGGAACAATTGGAATTCAGATGTCAAGGAACAAGAGAAGGTATTTCTACTGTCAAACTCACAAAAGAGGAGAGGATACAGACAGTTCGAACGACCTCTATCTTATTCCTTGATCTGGAGAAAGCCTTTGAAAACGTGGACTGGAATGTGGCGCAGCGTACCCTGATGGAAATTGAATTGAACTACAACGAAAGGAGATTGAGATACGCTCTACATATGTATATAGAGAGCCGGCGGCAGGGATTAGATGCGGTGAAAGTAGGGGAAAAGCTAGAATAAAAAAAGGGTTGGGTTGTTCATTATTGCCAATAGTATTTCATGTATGTAGTGAAAAGGCAGTTAGCTGGATCAAGGAAAGATTGGAGGTGGTGTACGAATACAAGAGGAAAGGTTAAGTATGTTGCGATTGGCTATCTGCAGGAATGGATATCTGCAGAGAAAAAAAGAAGACTCTACAAGGATACTAATATGGAGAAGGGGATAAAAAGGTACTACCTCAAGATAAGTAAGATTAAAACTAAAGTAATGGTCTGCAGTCGAAATAAAGGATATAATCACCGAGTAAAACTAGCGAAACACACTGGAACAATTAAAACAGTTTTGCTATTTAGGTAGTAGGGTGACTAGTGATGGAAGAAACAAGAGGAAATCAGACAAAGGCTACAGAATAAGAATGACGACAAAGGCTTTGTATCAGAAGAAGTACTATTAACGGAAAATGGGACTAGCATAGACATCAGGAAGCGATTTTTTCAAAATGGAGACTACTTTTCTACGGACGTGAGACTTGAACAATAGAAACAGCCGAAAAAAATTAAATTAGAGAGATGGAAATGACGTACTTCAGAAAAATACTGAAAATGTAATGGAATAGCAAGAGTAGTAAATGAAGAATTACTTCGAAGAGTGGGTGAAGAGAGAGGCCTGTGAAGAACAGAAGAAGAAGAGGCAAATCGATTGGACATATCTTGAAGCACGATAGTTAACTGAAGATTTTTACCGCAGGAACCATAGAGGAAAAGAATCACAGAGGAAGGCCTAGTATGAGCTACGAGAAACAGAGAATGGAAACTATAGGTGTAAGGATGTATGAGGGAAGGAAAAGTTTGACGGGCAACAAAAAGCCAATCCTCGGATTGATAACCCATGATAATGATGGTGAAACATTAAAAATTGAGTACTTCAAAATGTAAGTGGATGGAGTAGCTTATGGAGGAAACTATTAATATAGGATAACCCTAATAACAAGAAGAAGATGGAAACCAATCAATAAAAGAGGATACATTTTAAGGACCGATAGTTAATTGAAGACCAAATTAATTCAAGGAAATGTGGAGAAAAAAATTATAGAGGAAGGCCAAGGATGGATCACGAACATTATTGATTGGGAGACGTATGTCCTAGAAACTATGAAGAAATGAACTGTTTGGCATGCGATAAGATAGCTCCAGCAAACCAATCCACAGATTGATAAGCTGCGTTGATGCATGGTATTGCAAAGCTGAGAAGGATCTGCATTTCATATTGGAGCGGAATTCAGAGCAAGAGTTTCACGTGTTTTTCCACGCATTAAAAAATTCAAGTACCCAAATGGAAAACTAATTTCCCGGGAAGGGAGGCTTTTGATCCGGCGCGAGCGCGAGATACTACTCAGCAGACACGCGCCTTTCGTTCGGTCGCTGACTAATTCAGATCGTCGAAGGAGAGCGAGGAAGGGGAGCGGATTCTTGGGGCAAGGAGGAAGGAAGAAAGAGGGGTTGTCCCGGCGAGTTTTGGACTCCCTTCTTAGTGGGGACTACTAGGAGGCGAGTCCCCTTGCCTCTCCTCCCGCAAGGGTGTCAGAGGTAGGAGTAGGAGAGAGTGGAGAGAGAGAGAAATGGGGAGGGGTGGAGAGGGAGGATTTCGATCGGCACTTGTAGCGCGTGTGCGCGCGTTCCGAAAAGCCCCCTCCTCCCCCTGCCGTATATTTCCTACCCTCTCCCTTCCCCAACCCTCCTCCCACACTTTCGACCCCCTATTCCCTCCACCCCTCTCCCTGTGCCGGCGCCCTCCGCCCTCCCCACTCGACTCGTCGCCTCCAGTCCCCCGCCGACGACGTGTATCGTCAGATCGCATGTGCCAGGGGCGGCCGAGGTGGCGGCGGCGGAATCAGCAGGTTGCGCGAGGCCCCGAGTCGCCCGTTATTCCGTCGGCGGAGAGACACGAGGGTCGAGCGTTTCGGGGAGCGAGAACCGAGTCGCGCGTCCGGTCAGAGGCGTCGGAGAAGCAGCCGTGACACGCGGCGGGAAAACGTCTTCGCTTCCGGCGATCGTCTCCGATGGGGACAGCAAGAATTTCCCAACGGCCTGTCAAATCAACCTTCACGATGTCGCAGTGATTGAAGATTTTCACGAATTCCCGGCACTCATCGAACGTCGATCGCCTTTGTCTCGCTAGTCCATTATCGTGCGTTTGATGAGGTAGCACGGGAGTTGTTGAACAAGGAAGACAAAAGTGCATTTGTTTTTCACGCGTTGATTCAGTAGTTTAGCAAGGGACGCAAAGGTTAAGTGATGACAAAATTCCCGCCCGGTGGGATGAAGATTTCCCCGGCTTGACCTAGACCGACCACATATTTTCTTACACACTGGTCATTTGACTCGCTGATTGTTTCATCTTTAAGTCCCCGCACGTGTTCAGTGTGAGTGAGTGTTCTGTGAGTGTATGTGTTGTTTGTTCGGAGAAAGCGGAAGGCTTTTCCAGAAGACCTTGATTCCGCCCTCGTTCGACCGGCAATGCCACGCGGCCCTGTGTAATGCAGTCGTTCCATACAAAGCAGGTAAAATTAAATCTACAAACATTCTGGAATTGTCTTTTCTCATTTAATCGTTGGTCTCAGTGAATTTAAGAAAAGGATTTATGATCTTAAGATAAATAATTTTATTTATGCCCCTTCGTAAATTTTCCCCTGTCGATCTCAACGATGAAGCGGTATCATTTGATTTGTACTGCAATCGAAACAGACTTTCTTTCTTTATTTTCTTTCTTTCTTTATTTGCTGGGAATTGAAAAAGCGGAAGGGATCATTAACATTAAATGAAACAATAATATAATTGTTACATAATGTTGAATAATAGGCTAATGGGGTTCGCGGGCTTAAATGAGGTTTGCTTTTGGTTCACGTAGCGTTTGCATCGCCTCCGGATATATTTCCCTTATCATTAATATTGGTGCTTTGATTGAAAACAATGCATCATACTGGTGTAAAATTATACACAATTTTCTTCAGAAATTTTTCACATGAGGAGGAAAAATCATCATTTATTAAAATTAACAATTTATGTTTGCAGAAGCATGACATCCGTTCATAATATAAATTTTGAGGATCATTATTGTTAGATTGATCAAGTATGAGAAACACTAGTTAAAATATTGAATTGATCTCGAGAGTATTTTATCGAAACGGCCAATTAACTTTACAACTCTTTCTTAACCTTTTTGTCTAGATAACACAAGAGGGCGCAATCACCCCCGTTCTGTTTGTTTACTCTTGTAGAATCGAACTTGAATTAGACAAAAAAATGCATATAATTGTTAAGTCCGAGTTGCTCTGGGTGAAATTATCGCCGATGACTAAACCAGGAGTTCATTAAAAATTTAAACGTTATGAATTTCCCGGATATAGATTTGATTTTTTTAATCAAGTGGTGAAAATCCAGAATGGGTGGGCAGATTTTTTGTAAGAGTCAACATCACTGGCCGCAGACTGGCCGCAGTCATTCCTGCTTTCCTCTTGAAAAATTCATTCATCCGCCGCCGTCCGGAAAAAAATGATGACATTTGAACGACATTGAATATTTCCAATTTTAAAATCATCGGAAAACTTTTCTAATCGTTCCTGTCAATAAAAATGAAACACAATGGTTTAATTAACCAATTTTAAAAGGAAAATCCAAAGTTAAACCGTGTTCGCCGTTGTAGTCAATATCTGATGAGCAGTTTCGTAAGGCTATCCACATTTTTGTGTATTCATAAACTTCGGCATTACAAAATCCCCTTTTCCCCATCAGTACACCCATCTCCAGATTTTCATTCTTCGTAATTCCTTTCATGAAGCCCAAAATGACTTACCTATTCCATTCCCTCCTCCAACATTTTCCTTTCTGTGAGAGACTTCAGTTTCTCTCTATTCCCTCAGCGTCCCCTCCAATCACTTTTGCTGTCCTTATCAAATTCTCTCCAGGAACTTACTCTTCTCCCCAACCTTTCCCGTGAACTTCTTCGTTTGTCTTCCTTTTGTCCCACTTTATTTTTTCCATTCTTCTCCAAGCGCACACTTCAAAAGCCTAAAATCTACGCTCATCCTCTTTCCACCGTGACGCGCATAGAAATGAAAGATCCCTAACGAAGCTTTGCGAAGTATTGGTGTTCGCCGGGGTTTTTGTTCATTCCCCCATGTTCCTCATATTTACCTACTCTCGCTGGAACTTCATCGTTCGCCTCGTGTCAACAGTTGGTATGTTCTTCTTAACGAGGCAAAAAAATATTATTTTCGAGACAAAATGATTGGTCTCCATTGTTCCTACGGGAATCTCGGGAAATTCTATTGTGGCCGATGATTGGTGCTCCCCCTTGAGGCAGGGGAGTCGGGAAAAGTTGGCGCCGGACGCCGGGAGGTCCCGAGAGGCGTCGCCCGGCGTTATGTCTCCCCCACTCTCGTCTTTCAAGGGAGAAGGCGGCGCGGCGTGACTGTGGCCGCCGCCCGTCGTCGCGTGCCGGAGGGAGATCAACCGAGGGGGTGTGGGATCAACTCTGTGGTTCACCGCCATCCCCGTGCGGTGTGTATGTGTGTTGGGGAGGGTGAAGGGATGGCTGAGGGCAAGGGAGACAGCGCGTCACCCGGGTCGGCTCGCTCCATTCGCCGTGTTGCGTTGCGCTGCCTCACTCTTCTCACTGCGCCCATTCATTTTCCGTTGCGCAGAACTGAACGCCGTGGTTAAAAAAACTGTCGCACTTTCCTATCAGCATGATTTTGTATTTAAAAAATCTGATAGCCTTTTCGTTCGTTCATCGTACGACTGAGCGAAGAAAACCCCAGGAACCATATTATAAAGACACCGTAGTGGAGTAATATCTAGAAGTTTGACCCTAGGAGTGGATACTCCATAAATGTTGCCATTGAAATTTTGTTATTTCGAAGTTCAGATAATTCCAAATGTAGAATGGACATTTCACGAAAAAATTATGATTCTTGGTAGCGTAGAGGGAATCTAGCATTATTATGTTGTGGGCCGCGGTAGTCCAGGGGGTAGATCGTTAGACGTTTTACAGACCGGAGGGTCCCGTGTTCATTTCACGGACTCTGCGCACCTGCAGCTCCACCCAAGCCTTGCGATTTTTCGGGTACCAGATCTTCCTGGGAAACCATAACCGGCACAGTGAAAGGGACTGGCCCCCCTACCATGATGTGTGAATTTCACACGCCATCGGGCTTGGTACTGGGTGAACTGTACCATCACCTACCAAATCGACCTTCGGGTTGATTACTGTGTTTATGGTTATGGTTTTTATATGTATACAGACAATAAATTATGCACAATCCATCTAATGGTTATATATAATTTAATCTCAGAGATTATCATGGCGTTCTTACACTCTATCTTTCAAACTATAACAACACCTTTTAATTTATGAATGTTATCTAAATCTATGGCACAATTCAAAAACAAATTTCTTACACAGATAAAATCTCTGTAAGAAATATAACAATTGAGAAATCAGTTAGAAAAATATACTAGATCGAAGCCAGTCCAGCCCGAGTAACCTTCCTTTCCGAAGGATTTTTACTGAGATTATAAGTTTACGCACTCACTGAGTAATCAATGGGGAATTTTATGACATTGGAATAACGTTCTTCGAAAATTAATCAGATATTTCTCAACGTATAGTAAAAATCTTTCCATCAAAGTTTATCTTTTCACTCGCTACATTTCTTTATCTCATTGGATTGTACGAGGGTGGTCTGAAAAGTTTACGGCCGAAAAAAGATACAAGACATCTGTTCTGAAATTTTCTGGGGTCGGAAACTTTTCAGATCGCCCTCGTAGGTATGTATTCATTGTCAAGACAAGGTAAATGTCAACAAGAGCGTCAGATTTGGGTGTTGGGCAGAAACAAACAATTCGACAAGGTGCGATGAAATTAAGAAACTGACGGACAGGAAATTAGAATAGAGAGTAAATGAAGATCAATCACGGTAATATAAATTGATGATGCATTAATAATTAATGCCAACAACACAAATTAAAGCATTGAAAGACCATTTTTGAGGAGAGAGCACTTGTACTAAACCAATAGAAACTCTACCTCCAGAAGAAATTGATTCTCACCAAAAAATTAACATGACAATGAAATGTAATGCCATGGGAATGCTTTGAGATAAGAAGTAAACCTCTATTCTATCGCTCTTCATATTGCATCGTACTATCAAATTAACCATTCTTTAATTATCGAAAAATAACCAAACATATCAAGTGTAAGATAGAAAAAAATATGAAAACTATGTACAAGTATTATATATACTATATACTTATATTTTATCGTAAAGTGACTTCGACAATGACTGAAAGTAAAAAGAGCGTTTTCATTCCATCCATTGTTGTATCTAAGCATGGTAAAAATTACTGTGCTGCTGTTTTTAAGAAAACATTCCTTTTTACATGCATTGTTTTAAAGCATCTGATTAGAATAATATTCTCGAAAAGTCAACGGTCTAAACAGAATATTTACTCAATTTCACAGTTTTCTGGAATGACCGAAGTACATGTACCATGTACAAGAACCTGTTTACATATACGTATACATATATATTTTGACCTAATCATTTTCCCTAGAAAAAAATCCTCCTATGCATGTAAACTCCTCAAATAAGTTATTGAGGCAGGTAATGTTGCATGCTTGTTAATGCAACTTTGCTGTAAAGAAAAAAACTTTACTTATATGAGAAATATTTTTGGATAATGCTGTCTATTTCGGATAAAGATTAGAACATTAATCTATCGCCTGAGTCGTTGCTTGGTTCCAGTTGTACTCAGCGATTTTATAATTGACAAACGAAACTGGATTATTATGCCATGGACATTCATCATTAAGAAAATTCGTGAAGCGATGAAATTACCCGTCTTCTACCATCTCAACATAGAGAGAGTGAGTATATTTTTAACTGTTTCTTATAAGACCTACTAGATGGTCATTTTTTATTTTCCACCAGCGTAAGCGTCAACTAACTTCAAATGACGGCTTAAAATGAAAGTGTATGATTTTAAATGTTTTCATAGCAGTTTTACGCATATATTTAATTGCATAAGACTTTAAAAACCTATTTAGTTTTTCTCTCATATCCCGGTTAATTCAGTTTGGAGACGACGAAAGAAAGTGATATAATATGAATATTTCTAAATTTGAATTGCAAATTTTAACTACAAATTGTTCTTAGATATTTGCCACACTTTGTGTGCGGTTTTCCATGGTTCTTTCACCTCTAAAAATGACCTTTGACAATAATTTTGTTTTCTTTTTGAGAAGATCGCCACGAGAAAAAATTTTTAATGATATACGCCGAAGAGGATGATTGTGTCGGGAGAACCTTTTCCTTTTCTCCTTCCTCTAGCCATTAATTGGCGTGTATTACATTTAAAAAAAGTGAGACATAGTAGGGGGAGAAGGGGTTCATTTTAGGCTCCTTGACGCTTTACAAGGGGGACTGTACCGACAAGAGGGACGTTTCATGCTTTGAATTAGGAGCGTTCGAATCATTTAGACGATCGGATAACGTACGATTGCGCGCCTCCTTCCTCTCCTCGCCTTAGCACTACGTGCCGTCGTCCTCACCGCGGGAGTATTCTGCGTGCACGTGCTGCATTAATCACTGAAGCGTTCTTGGCGTCCCTCACAGTCTGTCCTCGCGAATACACATTGGTTCCTGTAATAACGCCGCTCCTTTCCTTCCCTCCGTTCGTGAAACGCCCCCCGGGGGTCGACGACCGGCGAGTTCCGAGTTTTGACTTCGATTCATTAATTAATGAATCTTGGGGGTGAGTGACCCTCGGGCTCTCTCTCGCTTTTGGTCTTACCTCTCCGTCGGGCAGTCCATCCACCTGTCCCCGCCACCCTTTCCTACCCCCTTCCCGCAGGGATTCCCACATCGATTCAGTCACATAGCCTCATGAGAAGAAATGAAATTTGCGACTGACGGCAATTATGAATTTGAAACTATTTCGTGTGACTTAGTCCACACATTTTGAGTTACCAGAGCTAATACGACTTTGTTTTACTCTGGTAATTTGGTACCACTCACATAATCGGCGCAAATCATTAGGTCACTGCACGCCATCCATATCGTAGGAGGGTACGAACGCGAGACTTCAGGGTTTGCAGATTGGCAATCCACTCAGTGTAGGGTGGCCTTAAAATGCATTCATAAATGGGTACTTGCAATTAGATAGTGATATTAAATAAAATGAAATAGAAATGCAGGTGTAGACGGTCATCTATCTTGAAAACCCATGTCAATTCTCTTAAAATAGAGCTCTAACCCTCTGCCATACCCCACGAGGCGATTTTAATGTAGCTTTAGGTGATTTTGTGAAATCTCCGTGGTTTTTTTTGCGAATGTCAAAGGAAAAATTGTCTTATTCGATCAATTAAACCACATAAACGCATCCTATAATTAAAAAAAAGAACGAATTAAAATCCGGAGAATGAAGAATACATTCACCTAGAGTATCGTTAATGATGTAATAATTTTAATATCCTAATTTTGATCTATTAGTAATCGGAGTCTTCGGCATCAAGAAAATAAGCTGCGCGATTGTTTGAAACTCCTTTTAACGCATGAAAGTCATTAAATTCGTTACAATTCACCTTTGGTAGCAAAAATATTGAAAAATCATGCATAAAGTAAGCAGGTAATTTTCGATGAATAGATGTATTAATTCAAGAGATAAGCATATTTCAGGGAAAATGGGGAGCCTTGAATCAAGACTAAATCTGATGATATTGGATTTTAATTCCGAACACGTATCTTTTCCCACACACGATTCCACTAAATGGTTCTTTCATGATCTGCCGTGAACAGAAAATTATGATAGGGGATGTAATGTGCAAAGTGACTATCTATTATCTAAATGCTCGATAAGCATGGAAAATGGTTAATAGTAATCGGATGTGGGCGTAATTCGAATTACCCATTGTATTACTGCCGAATTCGCCGCGAACAATGGATTGTGGTCTCCATCACGACTGACCCTTTGAAACACGGCGACCGATCATTTGATGGCAAAAAAATCCCAAAAATTTGCGTTTGAATTCGTTTTTTGCAAACAATTGAGGGATATTTGAGAAGCGGTCAACAAGATAAGATTTTCAACCTTTGGCCCCGTATGAGTTTGAAGTCTCATAAGCAATTATTTTGTTTTGCAATAAGCTTAAAAAAATTGATTCTAAATAGGGCTGAAAACAGTTTTCATGTGTCAATGAAATACAGTCAATGCTGAAAAACGTTCCGTCGAACTCGGGAATCCTACATAGACAGCCCTTATGTTAGAGACAGAAAGCGTGAATATAGTATGTGTATCTCAAGAAGTTTCCGCTCATTATTTTTGTTTGCTTGTTCTACAAGATTTTTTGAAATTGGCTTTAATATTAATGAAATTACAAAAATTAAATTTGTTTTCATTTTTGGCATCAAACCTGGATCTATTAGGACTGAAACAGAATTTTGTTGGGACTTTTTTTAAAGGAGTCTTCCCTTAAAAACTCTACAATGTCAGCCAAATCGCCAAATAGGTGTTATTGTATGGGAACTTGTATCTATACTCACATTATCATTATTATCGCCGTCTATAATTATCCTTGGAGGCAGCTTTATATTAATAGATAAGAGTAACCGATGTTGAATTGGGAACGATTTTGGTAGAATGACGAAGTGAAGGAGGAAAAGGTGTGTTGAGGAAACCAATTTTCCGGAATTGCCCTACTCTTAGAGAAAAGTGCCATAGTATCCGTATATTAGTTGGTATAGCATTTAAATCAAGAATATTATGCGACGACACATTGCTCATGACGAAGAAGGTTTTAGAACCCATGACCTTCAGCTTATACGCTGAGTATTTGGGTTGCCATTCGGGACCACCACGGGTGAGAAGTATCCCTTTCGACGTTCGCCCCTGAGCGAGCTCACCACGCATTAGGATCACGTGTTTATCCACTATGGACGAGTATAATTCCTATGATAATACATGAAAATACCACGAAATCGCACCGTCGAAAAGGTTAAGCAAATCCTCATTTTACGACCTGGATCAATGCAAATTTCTGTGCCATAAATTAGATAAGAGTAATGCGAGTTACTTAAATTTAGACACGCAAGTTATTTTTTTCCCTTTACCCTAGTATTCACGCCATACGCTAGGAAGAGCGAATTAAAATTGTCTGCGAGGGAGAGTTTTAATGGAATTCACCACAACTACTTTCATTCCTCTCGAGTTTCGCTCAACGTCAGAAGCTTTGCGGGTTTCCCGCCATATTAAGGACGTCAATGTCGCCAACCCATCGACGTGACGAGCGTAATTAGTTCCGCGAGAGGTAAAGAAGGGAAGAGGATTGCGACGGTCGGAGGGTGGGGAAGAGGGAGCGACACTCTGTCTCGCATCGGCTGCCAATTGCTGGATTCACTCACTCCACACACCTCCCCCCCACACTCGCCGCCACTTTCAGACGACCATCTCCTTTCTCTCTCTCTCTTTCCCTCTGTCCCTCCTTCCGTCGTCTCCCCCTCCTCAATCTTCTTCCTTTTGCTGCCCACCTCTCCCGATCTCCTCTTCTTCCCTCCCTACATCTGGTCCTAAAATTGGGTCGGCTCTCGGCCGAGATGGGAGGAATAACCGACGATGGCCGTTGGGAAAGGTTGCTTGTTTTAAATGGAACTCTCCCATTCCACACCCCATCGCACCCACGCTCACTGTGCCTATTTATTTTCGGTATTTATATACTTATTTATTTTTTTAATTTCAATATTTTTTTCTCTGACTGAGATTAAAGATGCTCAAAGCAGCCATGAGAATACCACGTCTCGAGCCGCGGCATCCAGCCAATGAGAATACTAGCGTCAACATTCGCGACCGATTTGCATTTTCGGAAACTTTTTAACTGCCCAGCGAAATAAAATTGTAATCCCGCGATTCAAAATCTTTTACGCTTGATTGATTCGCGTATAAAATGTTAGCAAGTATTAAAAGATTACTAAAATGTAATAGAGCTAGCTACTGGTATGAAATAATGTCTTAAGAATTTGATGGTTTTTGAAAGTTTTAGGTACGATGATAATATTAGGTACTATTATTTAGGCACCGTTAACTTCCCATGTCCTTTGAGAGAATATGTACAAGACTCCAGTTTGATGGGCCAACCTTAATGTTTCAATTTAGCTTTCACTAAACTTTCTACCACTAAACTTTCTACCACTCGGAGGTTATAGCCGGAGTCGGGGAGGAAATGGGGGTGAGGATATGCGAGGATTAGTGAAACTGGGGAAAGGATTTATTCAGTCTCTTTGTCTCTTCCTCTCTCTCTCTCGCACTGCGCTTGCGAGTGCATGCACTACCTCTCCTTTTGTCAGCCAGATAATGCTCTCTTGTTTCAGCTGTGCGCAAGTTTGGGATCAGGTGGTGCTAGGGAACCGAGATGAAGGGCTTTCGGAGTTTTGAGGAAGACTGGGAAGACTACAATACTGCTAAGTGGAGTTGGCTCAAGTTCCACGCCGCCTTAATGTATTGATTACGAAATTAGTATTAGGTAGGGCAAAATTATTGTGAAATAATTACCCTGTCCTCAGACTTCAAGGAAAGCACACAATATGCGTAAATATTAAGCAACATACTTACTTGGAAGACCGTCATTATGATGGCTGTAAGAAAGCACAAAGAGAGACGAATCACTTATCTTCGGATCCAAATGAAACAAAGAGGAATCAAAGAAATTTTTTTGTGTTCATTTTTCATGGAAAATATTTTATCGTCGTGTTAAATACCCCATATTTTGACAGGATATGGACTATTGTAAAATTCAGGTGTTCGGAATTCTCCGTAACCATTATATGACGTTTTCTTGTAAATCGCGATCGTATTCATTTTTTATTGGTGATATGATTATGAACAGCACGATGGTGCAGTAGCATTACTTCCTAAGAACCTGATATAGTAATATAGAAAACTGTTATCTTTATGAAAGCAATTGTTTGTGAAATCATTACACGTTTTAATTCTTTAATAAATTAATGTAGAGTTAACAAAACATAGTGGTTTTTAGTTCGGTTTTCAGAAAAAAACTTAGAAACATTTGTATCTTTTGCTTACCATAGTAGCCAAAACTAAACAATAATATTCTCAGGCTTTTTAATGAAGAGGGTCGTTTGAAGTTGCCTGTGTATTTTCCCTTCGCTCTTGGGCTCGGAATAAATAATAGTTGCACGTGAAGTTCAGATGACGGACTTACTAAAATTGTTTGATTAGGCATAAAATTGGTATTAGATATTGGAAAATTACAATGAGAAATACGAGAATGGTGCTGGTTAATTACAGCACCCTTATCCGTGCAACGTCGCTCTGATGGGTAATGATTAGGCTCCTCGAAAAATTAATGGTCTGCTGCTGCCACCCTTAGAGCACTGTTAGAGCTTTATCTTTCCTTCAAATACAGGCCTCCATTATTTCTTTCTCCATTTATTTCATCCACCGATCTGGAATTTCCACGGAATGAAATAAAAAGAGAAGCTGATTTGAAGCGAGTGAAATTGCGATTTCGCGTGCTTTGTTCGGCGTGAATATGATGACGTTTTCAATGCGGCTTCATGCCGCGCGCCAGACTTTGCACGGCAGCCGCGTTCAAAGGAAATTCGGAGCAAACTGTGGGATTCCCATTCAGTTCCCCCAGGCTTTCTAATCACTAGCAAATAAGTACACACTCGAATAATTGACCCACTGGGTACGAATGTCATGCGCTTCGTGGGACGAGCGTGATGTACATACCTTCTGCACGTGGCTTCCGTTGTATAAAAGGCGGGGAACTGGGGCATTCGCTTGCTTGAATTTTAATGCCTTCATTTTTTCATCATGCTTGTGGCGAGTTATAAAAATTGGATCGGAAAAGATACTTTTGGGTAGAAAAAAATGCTTGTGTGCCAACAAAACAAATGGGTTGGTTCGAATTTTTGCGAGCGGACACATCTTCAGACCTGAAGGTAGCTTAGTCGATCAAGTGTTCTTAGCTTCCATGTCGGTGGTTCATGTTCCGGTGAGAACTTTGTACACCTCTCGGTGTGTGAGTTTCTGGGTACCAGGTCTTCCTGGGATACCACAGGCAGCACAAGTAAAGCAACTGGCGCAAATGCCCTCAAGGTGTGCATTTCTCATGCAGTTCTCAGATTTAGCTCCGAGGTGAGCTCCTCACTATCCTATCAGGCCGCCTTCAAAGTGAATATTGGGATGATGCCGTTGACTGCTAATGAACAAATCGTTGACCAGCCAAAAAAGAATGGTTTTAAAATGATTTTTACACTCTGCAATTGTTGCATTGTAATGCATATTACCAGATGACTCCGTCAAAAAGTTACTGTCGCGGCATCTCCCGCAGTTTCTTGTAATTTGTCAGAGAAAAAACACCCTCAAGGTTTAAAGTTGGCTTTACCCTCATGGGCTGCGGCGTACGCAAGTATGTACGGCATTTCGTCACAACATCTTGCTCCTTTCAAGCCCCCAAAAATTTTGGAGTGTAAGAGGAAGCCTCGGTAGCCTAACTTGCTAAAGTACTCGGCCGGACATCGAGGGATCCGGGTTCTAATCCCGGTAAAGACGAATAATTTTTATACTCTGCAATGGCTGTATTGATCTTATCCTGATTTTGCAAAACTTTGTTGCCAAAACCTATCCCGAGGGCAACGTTGCTCACTTGTGTGCTATACGTATTCGCGCTGCATTTTGAGAGTATTTGAATCTAAAAAAAATCGATTACGACTTACAGATGTTAAATCGTTGGAGGATACATCATTTTCTTGAATAAAAAAAAATTTAATTTGTCATCATCTCAGGTCGACAGTATTTAGATTGATTTGATGCAGTTTGCCATTTATTTCATTTTTCTATTAACCTTTTCATGTGTGTGCGCTTTAAAAAATAGTTAACACTAAACATTAATTAGGGGATTTAACCTCCATTATGCATAAATGCCATGGAAGTGTCAGTGGATAAGGGAATGGAAAATTTTATGGTAGCCGTCCACATCCTTATGGTACCTTGAAATCTACCATTGGTAAACGGCTGGGGGTGCAAGTGCTAATAGAAATGATTCAGCCATTGTATTTGACGGATTGCAAGTGCACAAAGTTCATGTCGGCATGTGCAGCACGCTTACGGTTATTGCAGAGGTCGGCTTGATGACCCAGCGTTGCCCTAACGGACTTCAATTAACGTGGCGGACCTTCGTTATTTTCATGGTACTTGGATGAAGTGGTGGTAGCGTCATTAACTGGTTCATGTGATCTCAAATGCAGCTTTCACTTTGTAGTCAGCTTGACAACGGCAGTTAGTTGGGAGTGATGTAAAGGATTTTTTTTATGACGAGATCAAGGTTTTTACTCCAATGAGAGAGCTCAAGAATAACTTGGACGCTAAACTATTTGAATGCCGATCGTGCAAGTGTGTGTGAGAGAATGAATGGGAGAGGTGCATGAATTTGAAAAAAAAACGGGAAAAAAAATACGCTACCTTACTGTCAACTTAACGGCGCACAATTTCGGGCGTAACACGGAACGACAGGATAGGACTTGGTCTCCTGGAAAACGATTGTTTCAAAGTGTCATCCATAGACGACCATCCACGCAAACAGAGAGAGTGCGGCTTTCCTTTTCGGTTAATAGCCTCGCGGGGGAAATCTCGCGCTTTAAGAGTTTTTTTGTGCGGTGAAGGGGGAGGAAATAGTCGCGAGGGCGCTGATCATGTACGCCCGCCTCGAGGACGCGGTAATCGCGCGCGCGCGATGGAGCGTCGGCTTAGTCATTAAAACAAAGCTCACGACGGGATTAGGGTCAGACGGCGAGGTTATCCGGGTTAAGGGTACGAGTTAATTGGAGCCCCTAGCGCCAAGATAACTGAGCTGCAAATCAGTTTCATCTCAATCAAGAGTGCTTGCCGCTTTTGCCGTGGCGTTTTAGTCGATTCGCACACTCATATCGTTTGATCGCTTTACAGTTTACCTCTTCCGTGAATTTATTTTTTAAAAAATGCTATCGCCGCGAGATATTCTGATTTTAGGCGTAGGTAGGTACGTTTTCTTGTGAAGCGCAAAGCTTTTCCGCATGATACTCATTAAGCGCGAAATGAAAATAAAAACTGCTGATAAGTTCTTTCCGTTCCATTCTGCTCCTCAAGCTTGAATGAAAGAATGCCGATAATTGAATAATTCTCGCTAATGGCTGCATGTGGCGCATGTAAAAAGTGTTTTACGAGCTGAACGGTTTCACTTAAATGCTCTTGAAGTGAATTTTCAGGTGCTATGTTGCAATGCCTTAGCTGAATCGGGAGATCGGACTAGAACGCAACTCTTTCAGTGTTTTTATGTTACTTGAAGCCGATAAAATTGACTTGAGTGTTGCGTTCAAGCACTTTGCCCAATCTTCTGTCCTTTAATAGAGACGATACCTTCCATGTTATTGATTTAAGCGCATGCAATATGTTAAAGTCGGCTTTAATTCGATTTCCTAACACGTTCTTCAGCAGGAAGAGAAAATAGCTAACTCTCGCACGGACACAAAGAAGAAATAAGTATGACGTTATCCTCCTTACTGTCATAAATCTTGAGCGGACTTCTATAATAGATTAAGATTTCAAATCATGTAGTTATAACGTAGGAGTTATTGATACAAGAGTCTTTAAAAACAATTTTTCGGAGAAATATTACTAAAAATCCAAAACTAGGTGGTAAATAAGGTAACCATAGTGCGTTGACATTAAACCTAAACTTAATTGTAATATTCGACTCCAAATCCCACCGAAGTTTTTTTTAGCGATATTTTCAAATTTATTTGGCTTTGAAAATTCTAGCCGCAGCAGCTAGTTATTGAATCTGTGAAAAACGCGTTTATCGATATTTATTCATGACGATTTTTGAAGGTCAATTTGCTGTATCTACCCGTGGTTCAATCCATCACAAGGAGACATCGAGTCTGAAATACTCGTACCTGAATATTATCAGTTCCGCCTCAAAGTACCAATGAGAATAGAAGCGCGATGGCTTGGTGATCAGCGCGTCTAATAGGTAACTAAAATGACACGGACCTTATAGTTCCGTTCTCAACAATGTTCTTTTTTGCATTGAAATGTTAGGCGAACCCTATTTATCCAAATATACTATTATCCCTCAGACCACATTCAATTTAATTGTGAATTTTGATGATTTGAACCTTTCCCGCTTTAAAGCTCGATGCCGTGAAATTATTTTCCTCCGTGGACATGATAACCTCGTTAAATCGGGCGGAACGAGATGGATCCCTGAAAAATAGATGCCACTCGAACTGACGCGTGATAACAAGCCAGTGATAATAATCTCCCTGCCCAGCAACATTTGGAGATTGAATGGGGAGAGGGCGTAATTTATCGATGTTCCGGATAATGAGGTCGACGGGAGCGAGAGAAATATGCGAAGCCATCCATATGACTTTCGAAGAATTACGCGCCAGATCTGTGTGGCAACAGAAAGAAGGCTTGTCAAGAGCAGAGGCGTAGGCGAAGCCCTCCATCCGGGAATTGCCTTATTCATTACATGGAGATTTATTCAACGAAATCCGGGCTTTAGGGATCTATGACCACCTTCGTGTCCTTCATTTGCGGAAATGGCATGCTCATTATATAGGTAAGTTGGCGGCGGTCAGATTTCAACTAATTTATTATTCACGGAATTCAATGTGCATAAAAATATTTGATTTTGCGAAAATAAGGGTTTTTTTCCTATTCAGCAAGAAAGCCATGGGGTGTAGAAAAATAACCCCACTTGGATTTTATTACTTGTGCATATAGGGATCACCCGGATTTGATACAAGGACCCAACCCGATCTTAAAGGTTAGCCTGAGAGCTCTCTACTCAGTGGAAAGGTAACCCAATAGATGTCCACGCAGATCATCAGTGTGATAACGGGCGAAGGAGGGAAAATCCTCCAATATGCCGCGGGTAATTTTGCAAAATATCCGGATCCCAGGAAACATCCAATCCTATTCCCCATCGAATCGAAATAAGAGTATTTTCTGAAGGCAAGTCGGTATCCCTCGAGGGGAATTGGTGCTCCCTAGAGGGGAAGAGAGAGAGAGAGAGAGCGAGAGGGAGACGCGTGCACCCTCTCACCCATCGCGCGGTAAAATTAGAGCGCCGGGTGTGGCCGGTAATTGTTAGCCGGCGCAATTAAGGCGAGTCAGGTCGTGAGTCACGCCGTCGGACACCTAGGAATTAATCGATAGAACCCCGTAATTTCATTTTATGCTCAGCAGAATTGGTGGATCGTCCAATGTCGTTCCCCTTTTCCAGGTTTGCCTCGAATCCAGAGAATTTTTTTTAACTCGCAAATTGTTTTTGAAGAGGTAATCGGAGATTCTTCCTACAGCCACTCGCGCTAATTGCCTGGAAGAAAGGTTCCTTACGGAGAGGAGGATGAAAGAGAGAGAGAGAGTGAAAAAATGGGAGAGAGAGCGAAAAAGGGAGGGAGAGAGAGAGAAAGAAGGGGAGGTAAAGAAAGACAGTGACGAGTCCAAGATGAAAATGAAACCGCGCTACGTTTCAGGTGGGAAGAGTTCAAGTCTCATCAAGTGGGCACAAAGGACACAAGTCCCATCACAAAGGGCGCAATTCATCTATGGGGCAAAACGTTTGGAAAGAAGAGCAAAGATATCGCTTCTCCACTCACCTCCATAAATATTAAAGAAAAGGAGAACCGAAAGGGAACGGTTCAAGAATATACGTTGAACACCACATTGGTTTAGGTTCTTAGAACAAAAATATAAACATATATACGAACACCCAATATATGTATAATTATGTTTCTATGTTACTCATATAGTCGATAGGATGTGAAGGTTTTCTTAATATGTAACAAATATTCTTAAACGGCGAAGTGGAACGGTCTAAACTCGGATCCATGTAGTCCAGGGCAACGCTAAACGGGGCCTACTGCTATGTCGGCAAGGACTTGGGGTATATTGACGGAGAGCATTGCTATGATACTTAATCCCATTTACCAAACAACTGCAAAGTATAGTAATGGTAGTTGAGGATCAAAAGTTAAAGGCCTTTAAACGTAATTATGCTGCTGAAACTGCTAATCAGAGAAAAAAAAATTGGAGTGGTAAAAAGTTTGATAGAAAAGAGGAAACTTTTGATGGAAAAGAGGGCGAATCAATCACACTCTAGGCCCTACCTCTATGCATGATGCGTACCTCCCTAATTGGACGAAAGGAGGTTTGAGTTAAATGCGACTGAATCAATTCGCAACCTGTAGAATACATTGATTTTGCAAGAAAATGAAGAGTTAAGCCAATTTTCCTATGCCACGCCTTAATGCAGGTTTGTATAAAGAACATATACATAATATACTATCATATTTAATAATTAATAAACTATCATAATTATCGGAATTAATATACTATCATATTTCTACAACATTTATACACCCATTTCTTAATTGATACTAATTTCATTGTAAATGCAATAGTGGATCGGCTTTACACTAGAAGTACGCCGTAGTATCAGAAGATTAATTTCTTTAACTTTTAAGAATATTGATGACTACATCAATAATAGAATGCAGAATATAAATTTCAACTGAATGAGATGAAATATGATATAATGAAATTGTAAAAGGTTTGTATAAAAAGTATCGGGAAAATTTTTTCCTGATGTGACTGTACGTCGCAGCGCGCTCGAAACGCGCAGACTCAGTGGTGGGTTGTCTGACCTTCAACATGCGCCAATCGCCTGCGAACGTTCGCTTAGACTGGATCGAGTTTTTAATCGATCCCAGGCGAGTGACTTGGTGAATGCGCAAAATGCAGCGAACGATTGAACAGCGGTAGGCCATCAAATTTTGTTTTGGACTGGGGAAATAGGGTACGGAGACTTTGAGCATAATTCGCCAAGTGTTCAAGTATGAAAGCATGTCACAGACTGCTTTTTTTTAAGTGACACAAGCTCTTCAAAGATGGCCCAGAGAGTGTGGAGGACGAGCTCCACGCTGGAAGGCCGTCGACATCAAGAACCGATGATTACGTGCAGCGTGTGCGTGAAGTGCTGAATTCAGACCGTCGTTTAAGTGTGCGTATGATCGTAGATCGTATTGGCATTAATAATATGACAGTGCACATCATTATCACTGAAAATTTGGCGATGCGAAAGATCTGCGCTAAACTCGTCCCGAAGGTCTTGACGAACGATCAAAAGCAGAATCGATTGTCTGGTTGCGAAGACCTTCTGCAACGCGTTGAAGAAGACCCCGACTTTTTGGACAGTCCCGACTTGGTACCAGCAGACTATTTGCTATTCCCCCAAAAGTGAAATTCTCCCACAAAGGACACCACCCTAAGTGCCTTCTTAGAAGCTTGTACACGAACCCTTAAGGACCTTTCGGAATACGCCCATCAGGGAGCCTTTGAATCGTGGAAAAGTCGATGGCAAAAGTATGTCGATGCTCAAGGGGTGGAGTTTGAAGAATTTTGAGGCGTTTTAGCAATATTTAAATAAATCCATTTTTATGAAACTTTTCCCGATAATTTTTATATAAAAATTGTTTAGTGTGTGTATTCTCTTTGCATAAATATCATTTAGATTTTTCAATTAATAGTTAAGAGCATAATCGTATTTTAGAAAACCAGGGCTCCTAACTGCTATTCAGATTTGACCATATACGTGTTTGTGCATGCTTTCTTGGATATCGTTACTTTAGTTGCATTTTTATGGACACGCGAGTAAATGTGACGAAATGCACCAAATTAGGTGACTCTACCAAAATTTGTAGCCAAATTTCCAGGAAGTGCCGTAATTGCACAGGAAAAATTTCGAGCATTTTAAAACGAACGTTGAGAAACCCCTACTAAATAAACCGTAAGTTCAAAAATACTCTAGAAATAGAAAGGTTTTCTCGAAGGGTCAGTGCTTTATCGGACAATGTGCCATTATGAGTACGGCATTTTTTAGCTTACCATTAGTACGAGCCATGTTGTCTGCCTTCTCTGAGCCAAGTTGCGTGACGCTAGCATTGCCTGTGTTGTTTCTGTGATTGTTTACAATGTTTAAAAAAATTGAGAACGCCGCCAGTTGTGAAGTGAGGGCAGTGATTAAATTCCTCAATGCAAGAAACGTTCGCCCATGTGATATTCATCGCCAATTAAAGGAGGTGTATGGAGACAATGTAATGGACGAGTCGTCTGTTCGGCGGTGGTGTCGCAACTTCAACATGGGGAGGGGGAACACACACGACGATGAGCGTTCGGAGAGACCGTCTGTCATTACAGACCAACTGGTGAGCTCAGTTGACGAATTCGTGAGGAACGATCGGCGCGTCACAATTGATGACATCTGTGAGCATTTTCCCAATGTTTCTCGAACAATTGTTCATGAAATTGTTAAACACCATCTGCATTATGCAAAAATTTGTGCAAGATGGGTCCCTCGCGTATCTCAATGAGCTGGCGGCGAAGGACTATGCAGCAGGAATACAGAAACTTGTCACACGTTATGACAAATGCCTTAATTTGCTTGGAGATTATGTTGAGAAGTAGTTTAAAGTATCCTCTTTCAAATAAATTTTTTTATGTTTGTTAATATTTACTTTTGTGTCTTTATTTCACGAACGGGTACTACTTTCCGGATGACCCTCGTATGTACCTTTGCTTATCTTAGCGCTATAAGTAATGGTATAAATCCACTTGAAACGGCCTACAATTTCTTAAATTTAGTTCGACAAAATTTTTATTTGAAAGCCTTTAAATATTATATGCATATTTTATAAATATTGTCATTATAATTGCCGTGGTGCAATGTACTAATAGGAACATATAAAAGAGAAGATATAAATGGAAAGGTAAATTGTGCCATTCAATATAAGTGTGCATTTTATTGAAAGTAAGTGATAGTAAGTTAGTTTCAAAACCTGAAAATTCTAGTTTAGCATAAGGGATGTCAGGAGGTAAGGGAATTGAAGAAAATGCTGGTGTAATTTGATTTAATAATACGTGTTCCAAGGGGAAAATCAGGTTGTTTTCAGCACGTATTTGCATGTATATGCACATACGTACTGAAATGTCGCATGGCAAATGTTGGAGCGGTCTTCTTGGTTTCGTGGTGGTATTGGTCTATTAGCGTGGAGAGTAATATGCACTTCGTTGTGACTTAGAATCTCGTTAGTAGCGGATACTTTCTTATTTAAATCTACTTATTCAGAAGTTTACTTATTTTATTCTCTGAGCGGCCTCAACAATTTCCAAATATTGAGTGGTTTTGGAATAATTGCTTTGCGTCTGAAATAAGCTAGAGTGTAATTTTATCGACTAAAATAGAATGTGACTCTTCCTGATGTGTGAGATTCCTATCTTAGCTCCTCTACCAACAATTTCGCTCCTCTTTTAAAGATAATTAACACATTTAGTGGGTATTATTTGAACTTTCCGTAACCTATTTCACTATAATTACCTACCAAATTAGACAGTGACAATTTTTCTTTGAAGTGAACCCTTGAATTTTGGCGTGTGATCCTCATACAAGATCATGAGTGAGGGTAACTTACGAGCGCTTGATATTTCAATATACTTACATCATTGGATTAAAAAACTGTATAATTGTACAAAAGAACGAGTAATACACATGGATATCTTTTTCCAAAATTTCGGTCAGTGCATTCAAATCTTGAATATTCTAAACCGGAGTGATTAAAATGGCTCTGATGAGAAATCGAAGAGATTTAGACTCCAGAAAACTGTAAAATTTGGTAATGTCGTCATTTCAAATTTTAATAAAAATTACTGGAATTTTCCTTTGGTAAGGGAAACTCCCAGTTGACGAATTGATTCAATATAGTTGAATTTGAGATTACGATCTCTGTATTTTCGTGTACTGATTTATTTATATTTCTATGAGGTTTCTGAGAAGTTAGATTTTTTTTGACGGCACCATTTAGGGTACACGGTCCAGTACATCCGATATTAATAAATAAACAAGACTCATAGTCTGGTTGTCTCTTTTGTTCACTTTAAATTCGATCGAAGTCCCTGATAATTTTTATTGGTTTGAAATGCACACGTTGGATGACCAACCTAGGAGGTTTACTTTGTATTAGTCTAGTCAACACTCATTAGTCGACCTTTCAATATTGAAGACGTAGGAATTCGATGGCGTGCAGATGTGGAAGTACTTATATGCTAGAAAGATTGGTAAAAATTTTAGATGATAAGAACAAGTGCTCGTTTTTATATGAAACATGTATGAACTCTTGGTATAAACAATACCTTCTTATGGAGAAAACTGTCTAGGCATTGATTGGAAAAAGGAATTGAAGGTCCTTTCATTAAGAAGAATGGAAGGATATTTCAACGGAAATTTTCAAACAGTGGTAGTTTTGTTACTATTTGTTATGAGGCGAATGGCCGATCATTGAAGTTTCGCTCCCTCTTTGTAGCTATTTAAGGATTTTCTATTGTTCTTTGATCATTGTTGGGAAAGCAACATCCATCTTTTGAGTTACAGCTAGTTAATTTTAATGGGTCGTTCGCCACCATTCTCGTCGCATGCCCCAAATTTGTTTTCAAATCGCTGCTGTTTGGAATAATACTGCTACGGAAGAATAGAAAATGTGCAAAATCTAGTGATCCTAGTTCCTCATGCGGAGAACGTGAGGTGTAATACACCGAGGCAAGCGATCAGTTAAAATAGTTCAATCTAATACTTGATTGCCTATCTTTGTGTTCTCTAGATATAAATTCATACTGAAAAAGCTTCTCAAACATGAGAAAATACTTTCCTAGGGGAATGGGATCTTCGGGTCTGGAAATTTTCAATTATTTTTGAATTTTCATAAGTTTCCTATTGCCATTTCCCTCCAGCTTCCGCATTTTTGAAATATTTTACTATTAATAGCGAACTTCACTCTTTCACTAAATTTTTTCAAAACCTCATTACTCTGCCTCTATAGTTATGTTCGAATTTATTATCCTCATATCCCAAAACTTAACATTAATTTTATTCTCCGCATAACTCGCTCTCACCGTCCTCAGAAATCCACATCCATAAAGACACCAGTCTACACTCAACCTCATTCTTTGCATTCAAACTTCAATAAATGATTTTTAAAAGTATTTTTGACTAAGTACTGATTTTAAAAATCTATATCCGTTAGCTCTTCTACGTGCTGATTAGCTAAGGTCTATTCCACGAACGTAATTGCATTTCAAATGAACTTTCTGTTAGGTAGGCGAATTATTAACTTAAATGTGAGTTTGAAAATTCTCCATTAAAAATAACCGAATGGCTTTTGATTGAATGAACGACTGAATTCGCTTAGGATAGTTTAACTCCAGGAGGATTTCTAAGGTTATACGTGATCTGTCCCAAAAAATAAGCAGAATAAATCGGGGGAAAACTTTATTGCAGATCAAAGTACAAATTACCAAAACTCGTCAAAACAGCACCCTTGTGCATGAACACACCGATGTCAGTGCATCTGCGACGCTTTTGGTACACTTCCTGAAAGGCAGAAAACCTCGTTCAGGCACCTCGTTGTGGCATCTTTGACATAAACCAGTGGTCCAAAATGGTATTCAAAGGGGTCTTACTTGGGTCGTACTCAAATCTTGCCACGAGAAACCACCTATTCTAAAAAATTCGGGTCACTTTCACGGTGGTCCAAGAGGTCCAAGGCAAGATTGTCACACAAGCAGTCTTCTGACAGCACCTTGGAGACCATCTTGGCACACTTTTCTCATGGTTAAATCTCCTGTAAGAATGCAATTCACTGTGGTTTTCTGAATATTGCACTCTTCTGCTAACTTTCTAACACTTGGGGATCAGTCAGATTTGAGCATGTGTCTCACGTTTTGCACATTTTCATCACACTGTGTTGTTGATGGATATCCATGGCATTCCTCATCATCAAACTCCTCTTTACCTTCCCAGAACATTCTGTGTGAGCAGAAAACCATCACTTAGGACATTTCTCCATCTTCTTAAGCACTCTTAACCATGGCCATGGTCTCCAAACCCGATTTCCCGGGTTCAATACAAAATTTTATTGCATATCATTGCTCCATGGAAAGTGGCATCGTGAATTTCTGACGTAAACTTCGAACAGGGGTTCAGTTTAGCAGCAATCCGCGGAATGTAACGGCTCTTAAACAACGAACGCGGGTCATGTTGCTTTACCAAGACCTCTCACAACTTTTTCCGCCACAAATTGTCCCACTTCAGTCGTCCGCTTTGCCAGGAAAAATCGTTTTACTTACTTTTTGTGACAGGGATATATGTATATCCCCTGCCACACACCCTAGCGGTGGCTTGTAGGGTACATACATAAATATTTGGGGTTTCGGCCTGGAGGTTTATGCTTAATATACCTCTCGGAAAAAATGGTCGATACGAATTTTAATAACGGTCAAGAATACTTAAATCGTAGTTTTCAACCGCACGAAGTAGAGCTATGAAGAAAAGATGAGCAAAAGATTTGGAGCATAGCGTTTAATGGAACTGAAACCTTTCTTCGAGGCAAGAGGATGTGCGTAGACGTGATGTGGAGAAGAATGGAGAGAATAAGTTGGTAAGGGAGGAAGGCATACGATGGAATTTTAAATGTGTCGGACAAAAAGCAAGTTTCCAGAAGGATAATAATAAACAAATAGTATCACTTTTCCACCAGATATATATTTAAACCACGACAGTTTTCTATGTACTGAATAATCTTCCACCTGAAGTTGATGTAGTACATCGAAGCCGGTCGTGGATAAAATTAATATCTAGTGGAAAAGTACTAATATTTGTTCATTATTATGTGCGAAATTCCACAATATCTCGCCTGGAACTACGGAATTTTTTCCAGAAGGAATCCGAAAACAACAAAGAAGCTAGGTGGAGAAAATAATGATACGTAGCGGGATGTTAGAGGCTGCGATCGAAGGGAGAATATTTGCTAAGTTGGATGGAGGAAGAAAGGGAAAGTTTTTTAGACGGAACGAAGGTAGCAAGAAGTTACGAAGAAATAAAGAAGGAAATAATAAGGACGGGCAAACAGAAGGGAATTCTTGTAATATGCAGAGGAAAATAATTTTGGGAACCGTTCAAAAACTAACATATAAGAGGTTGGACACAGGATTATATTTTATATACTTGTACCTTCAATGAATGACTTCATGCAATAAGCCGGTGTGGTAGTTGAGGATAAAGAATCCCCTCCTCCTAATTTTTAAGTCCTAAAACAGAGTGTAAAAACTCTTTTCCTGATCTCAGAGTTTCAAATCCTTTTCTTGTGCGGTTTTCGAGTAAGTTCTGACACCCAAAAAATTCGGAGTAATTTACTAATAGCACCCATCAAGATTTGAACTAGGAATCAGGAAATCCAGCTGGTAGTCAAATTCTCTACGCATCACAGAGTAACTCCAAAATCCTTGAGAAGACGTTTTTGATTAGGGATAGCATATGTATTATCTCGAGGAGAATCTTTGAAACCCGACCATAAATTCAAAACATCAACAGAAATTAATTTTTCATCGTGAATTTCCTCACGTGCCTCCAAATTCATCCCTTGTGGTATTTCCCTCGGGATTATTGAATGGCTTAAGACTCGATATCCCTGGCTCAAAATCGAGATCGCCGGAGCTCCGTTTGGACGTCAAAAGGCGTGATTAAGTGTGTGAGCACCACTCGCGAATGAGAGCATAGGGGCCCGAAAAAGGCTTCGGGAGGCGGTGGGGTTATTTTTATTTTCCTTGCGTCGGTGGTGTATGATATTTTTCATGGGGCTTCGAGGTTGATGTCATATTCTTCACCCACCGTGGAGATAACGATGGTGACCGACGCATGATCGCCGATGGGACAAAAGCGCCCGGCAGCGGCCGATGGTCGACGTGGGGATGAAGTGAAAGTGGAGTATTTGAGAGGTAGGAGAGGAAAGGATAGGGGAGGGGGGAATGGGGACTGGGCGGAAAATATCTAGCGATTAATTGGCGGTAGGGAGAAAGAGAGAGAGAGAGAGAGGAGGGGGGGTGTGAGGGAGGTGTTGGGATGATGGGGAAGGGGGGAGATTTTGTCGGTCTGGGCTTTGCATTCGGGATTTTAAAGCGGTGTGCAGCAAAGGACGGCGCGCGGGATGAGTCGACGGTGATGGACGTGGAGTGCGAGGGCTGCGGCGATGAGGGCGCTTTTGAATGGGATTGGTCCGGGGCGGTAGACAGCGAGAGGGAGGGTGGACCGGGCTTCTTCCGATGATAAATATGAGGGTTTTGGTTGAGGGGCAGGGCTGTCGGATCATTTGGGAAGTGGCAGGGAATATGAATAGGCGGCGGATATATGCGGATGTGGCGACGGGGGACTTTGTGTGAGGGGGGAGGGGAAGCAAGGGAAGGGAAGAGCGTGGAAGGGGGGGGGAGAAGAGACGGGGGAGGGTGTGTTGTATGAGACAGACGGGGGAGAGGGGACGGACGGTAAGCGCAAACTCATAGTTTAGAACTGGGGATGGAACTGCACAGTGGATCATATGTAAATAGAAGGGAGTCTATCGAGGGTGGGACTAGATGAGCTAGAGCTTGGATGCCGTACGGGGGTGTGGGTGGAGGGGGGATTTATTTGGTGCATCACCGTGGGAGGGGTTGAATCGAGAGAATGGGGGGCGTAGGATTTGAGTGTATGAGAAGTGGCAGGGGTTGGGGTTGAGGAGTTTGAGGAGGGAAAGGGGAGGTGGAACGGTAGGATTGAACGGGATTGGGGCGGAAGGGGGGGGAGAGAAAATACCGTGTCGGTGCTTTTGAACGACCCCAGCGTGTAGTTCCTTCTTCTCCCTGTGTGTGTTTGAAATCTAATTTTTTCTTTTAAAAGAAATTGGCAGTTTTAATTACGATGGCATTAAATGTGAAAAGGAGGGGTCCCGCCCTCTCCTGTTTGCTTAAGTGTCTTTAATTAAGTCTAAAAGTGTGGCCTCTTTCCTGCTGCCGCATGCCATAAAAATGCATGGAGTGAATTTCCCGCACCTACAACTATTTCCCCGTGGCACATTTTTGTGCTGCTAATGGAAACGTTTATCTCTTCTCTTCGGTTCGCCTTAGGCCTTCGCCTTTTTTCTTTAGAACCGTTGCCTGTTGTTATTTTGGAGGTTTATCGGGAGTAATTAAAACTTTGCCGTGCGTTATTCCATCGTATTCGCTTACAAACTCGCTATGCTTTAATGAATAAGATTATGTAATCCTATTGATGAAAAGACTGAAATAGATAGGCAGGGTAAGCCAGAGGAATGAAAATGCTCGGTTTATTTTCTCAGCGATATCCAGAGTCAGAGCTGAAATGCGCGGAAAGGCAACAAAAAAACACGGATTTTTTGAAGTAGTAATAGTAGTAGCTTTACGAGGAGGCGACTGACACATGAGGTAATTTTCACCCTTGGGATGGATGGGAATGGAGGAAGGGTGGAATGAAACCCGGCGTCGGCGTTAGTCTACTCTTAACGAAGGGGGCCAAGGGGTACACAGTTTAACGTCCCAACCCAAGGACTGCGTACTCACTCTCCACAAAGTCAAGAAAAACTGAAATCGAGCAGCCGAAAAAATGACTCTTTATAATTATTAATATTTGAATCACTTACGGGAAAAGAACTTCGTCTGTCAATTTTATGTAGCAGTGAAGGCTAAATGATTATTTCAGCTTGATTCGTTCTGTAAATTTTCGATACCTCTGTGCCATCCTAATTATCGTTTACTGTGAATGGACTCAGAAAGAAGAATTGAGTTTATAAAAGGAGAAATTTAATAAATGATTGAAAATGAAAAGTGTTCTTTTCCTGATAGCACTTGCTACCTGGGACGCAGTCCCAGAAAACACATAAGGCTGAGCGTTGTCATGGAGTTAGGAATAACATTTGTTGTTCCCAAATTTTAAAATAAGGATCAACATATTAAATATGGGGCTACGCAATGGATTCTGTGTAGAAGATATTATTATGCCTCCTAAGCACATTAAAGAATATCGTGGAAATAAATTAAGGTTACGAGAGGGGAGAAAGTTAGACAAGCAAGATAAGGGGAAGCAAAGGATATCATGTTGGATGAATTGAAGGGAGGTAGAATGTATGCGGTATCGAAGGGATTCCGAAGAAACAGCGGGAGATGCCGTAACAGTGACTTTTTACGGAGTCATCCGCGAATATGCATTTCAATGCAAAAATTTTTCGACGGTGCCAAACATCTGTTTTGCCTCGCGTAGACTTTCGCTTGCTTGCTCAGAATTATGTCCCTTTTCAACTCTTCTACCAGCTTCCTCGTCCAATATGCCTATTTCCTTACTTTCTTATCACCGCTTAACTGCCCTTCTGTTAACGTCCACCTGCCTTCACTATCTCTTTCACTCACTTTTCCTCCCTTCGAATTACACCTAGCAACTTTCTCTCTTCTACCATGTTTAAAACTTCATTAATTAAAACTCTCTGTTCAACATATACATTCACTTCTTCTCCATTCCAAAAATGCTCCTTTAAAATTCCTTAATATTTAATAATTATTAATATCCTTAAAGAATCCTTAAAATATAAAAATTATTAATATCCTTAAAAACCCTTAATATATAATAATGTAAAATAACACTTATTTTTCATCTTGGAATTTTCCGAGCGGGAAAGAGTTTGACACTTTTATATGATAAAAAACTGATTGAGATTGCTATTGACTTTAGAAAAAATATAATTTCTCCCTTCCTGAGTGCCAAATGTTTCGTCGGTGCAAAATGTGTGTAGCAAATTCTACTTTATGTTCTATTTTGTTAACTATAGCATAGCTACCGTAATATTATAATGATGAATATGAAAATTTCATCTTTTTGATATTTAATCGACCCTTTGATTTGCCGTCGCGAGTCAAGGTCGATAAAACACCGAAGTTTCGAGAGGCCAATCCTAATTTTTTACAATTCATTATAAAAGTCGAAGTGCTTCTCAGCAACACTTTTATTTCCTCAAGGGAAATCTTCGAATGTTTTGCTTAGCATTCGAAAACGTTGAAATATTTGAATAAAGAGGGAGTTCGGTAGATCCCATTTGAGGTTCCTGTAGCGCCGCCTATGTTTCCTGAAAACAATACTCCTTTTCTGCTGATATTCAAGGTGAAAGACATTTCAAGGCAGTTTTGTAACTATCAGGTATTTATGCCGGGTATTAATAAATAAAGCGCTCCTGTACCACATTTTCCCAGCTTTCTTTTTTCGTACGACTTTATTTGCCTCTTGCATTTTTAAAGAGGGAAGATGACGAGCTGGATAGCGAGTCACAGTACAACGACGAATCCGAGCTTCAACCTTAAGTGAAGCGGTGTGGCCGGGAATAGTAATCAATGCAGTTCATGCTTTATGGATCTGTGGGTGACATTTTTTTAAATTACATTTTCCCACATCCTATTTCATACTGAGGTGGATAATTACTCGTCCCCACCACTCTCGACCGCATTCTACTCTTTAATGTATTTACCGTGACGTATACTTGGGTTTCTGTTGGGCGGTGGAAGTGCCGCTCATGGGAAAATCGATGCGAATAAAACTGAAAGGTCGACCTGCAACGTGATATAAAATCTTATCTATGAATCATTAATTAATCCTATAAAATTATATGTATTTATAGATTAATAATCTTGCGGTTTTAAATCTAATAGTAGATGAGTAATCTAAACATGGTAGTCTATATCGAGGCCTAAGAAATGATTGTCTTTCCGATGTAAATCTCTAAAAGGAGAGAGAACTTGGTTGGTTGGTTAATATGCGGGCAGTAAGGTTGCGAAATAATCCTGCTGGAAGTACCAAAATAGCACATAATATCCATTGAGGCACACGGCCGTGCTATCAAACTCATGGGTGGAAATCCACTTCGAAAAAAATTATTTATTTATTTGATCCTTTTCCTCTCAAATAAACTTTCCCTAATGGTTCTCCACCCAGACTATCTGTTACTTTTATTTGCATCCTCGTTAATTACCGTTCGCTTAACTCTATACGCAACACTTTACGACGGGGAGGGGAAGGGGGGTCGGTAAATTGCGTCGGGATAAAAAATGGGCCAGTCACCGGAGATAGAGACTAGCGGAAAGGTAGGGGGGGGGAGGGGAATCGGAGACAGTGGGCCGAGAAGTAACGCTGTTTGCGCAACAATTGGGGTCGTTAAAAAACTTTCGCGATGACGTCAGAAGTAATCTTTGCCGGAATATCTGGCGTCTCCACCTCCGACCCACACCCACGCCCATACAATTTAGATGGAAAAATAGAAGCGGGTGGAATGGGAATGGGGGAGAAGAGGGTGGACGTGGGAGGCGGGACGGGGGGGGGTGGGTCGCAGACCCGTAGCCTCCCTTCCTTGTTTACCCCGTTTCGTCGTCGACGTCGCGAGGCCAACGCAAAATACATCCTCGCACGCACGCGCGCGCTCACGCACACATGGAAGGACAAACTCATGGGTGAGTCGTCCGTCGGGTAGAACTGCGTTAAGAAAATTGCGTCGAAACTTCCTGGTGGTGGCGAAATATGTAGCATGAGAGGGGGGGGGGAGGGACCAGAAAGAGGAAGAATGGGAGGGGGGTATATTTCTCCCTCAGACCATTTTATTTTTTTTTATGTACCATCATCCTCTCTCCCTCTCTTGTCTTTTATTCCAGTATTTTCACACCTACGGTCAACATGTCCGCGGTCACCAGGTCGTAAAAAAGTTCGAGGGGTTTTAAAAGGGGGACTCTCTCCCTTCCGTCCCTCCCGCCCCACCTCTCTCTCACCTACAAGAGAGTGCGTCATTGTCGGTTTCTTTTTTTTATGCGTTTCGGCGGGGTGGGCGAGGGGATGGGGGCGTTAGAGGGTAGGGGGGAGGCCCAAAGGAGAGTAGAGGGGTTTTTGGTGAACCCCCTGTTGAGGGGGGACAGAGGGGGGTGCGGTAAATATGCCGTCTTCCTCGGGGACGGGGGGGTGCGAGGTCAAAAGGGGAGGGTTTTCAAAGTGCAGCGGTCGATATTGCTCCCCTCCATTCTATCCTCACCCCCGCCTACCCCCCCCCCACCAAATAGTCCCCTCGCTCAGTGCCACTAAAGCCCTTTTCTCTCTCGGCTAAGTTTCCAAGGGAACGGCGGTCGGGGAGGGTGGTCCGGGGGTTATTTTTCCTTAATGCTTGTTTCCCTCTTCCTTCCTAGCCGCCCACCCACCCTCTTCTCCCCATGGCAACTCCTAGCCGTTTGCCTCCGTCCCCGTGGCCGCTTTGATCCTCTCCCCAACCCACTTATGGCATAGTTTCGGTGCCTTTCCGCTCCCTCAACTCTATCTCCCAAAAACTGTCCCGCTGCCTGAATTCAGGCGGATGGACGACATTCGCAAGCTCAGTACCGGGGGAGGCGTGGCAGAGGGTGTTAAGGGTGTACTCCGGGTGCTTCTTTCGGATCAAGTGAGGATAAAAAGAATGAGGTACCGACTCGGGTCATTTATTCCGTAGGGGCTTTGAGGTGCATATGTTTTCCGGATTTTTCGTCCTTGGCGCAAAGCAGCGAACGCATGCACTCGGCACTAATTACATTTAAATATATTTTGGCTTCCTTTGATTGTATTACTTGAACATGCGGTTCTTGTGTCACACTCTATATCTATATCCTCTCCTGCTTACAACATCAATAGTGCATTCTCTCAATATGAGGATAAATAAACATTTAACTGTGCCAATGTGGGGCGGTTATTTCCTTCACTTATTATATTTTCGTGAAGTAAAAACAAGGATATTCGTTTGGGATCGAAATCACAAATGTTTGCGTAATAACGTAAAAAACGAAGGAGAATCATTAGGGCTAATTTAAATTTTCAGGAAACTGTACTTTTTTCATAGATTCTTGAATATATAATAAGCCCAGTTCCATGGCAATCTCCTTGATAATTCTTGTTGATTTGTATATTAAGCTCTTAACTCTACCAATTTTGGTTTTTGTAGGTGTTTTATGTTTGAATACGTATTTAGTATTTTGTTTGCATTGTGAAGGTGGGATGTAGTTTTATCACCGTGATGATCTTTCACCATTTTCCAATGCAAGAAATATGCATAAATATTCTTGATTTTAAAACTTTTCGTTAAACATGTTGACCCTTTAAAAATTTTTTCCTATTCCTTCCGTTGGGGGGAATTTTTAATGACCAGTAACATTTTCCTTTCAGATTGACTTATCCATTTAGAATTGGCCAAATAATTTTCATTACGCGCAATATTATTCTGATTTTGAGTGCAATGGCGGAGTAATGGCCAAATTTTGTGAGTTCATGAAGCATTCAATTTCTTAGACCTTGTTTACTTACCTCTCCATTGATAATCAAGGGTTATTGAGTCGTCTGTATGCAAGTTCCTGAGGGTTATCGCCATCTTCGGTAACGCTTCCCCTCTCTGCATTTGTAATCAAATTTTTGGTTTAACCTTTGTTCGGTAAGATTGTGTTTGTCTATCCGACCGTAATTCTCATGAAAGATTTAAGTGTTGGGGAGAGAGCGGGAGAAATGAGGTCGTAATCTCGCTTCATAAACTTGGCTATACCTCCACCACTCCCGTTCTTTGTATCCCTCCTTTTCCTTATTGTTTCTGCTCTCCTCTTTAAGTTTTCCCACTCCACTCCCCATTCCCCTTCCTGGAGTTCGATTGTGTTTTGTCGGTGTGGGGCAATGTATAACGGGAACCGCCTTCCCCGTCTCCCGTGAGAATTGTCGAGGAATGGGAGCATGAGGGAGGGCTTTTAAAGGGAACGCGAGGATGGCCGGGGAACAGGATGGAGATGACGAAAAAATGTGATGGAAGCTGTAATTTGGTAAGCCCTCTTATTAATCCGCTGGAAGAGAGTGCACTACGCTGGGCGAGATGGAAGTTAGGAAATGGAATGGTTCGTTAAAACCGATAAGTGATTGCATTTGTCTGACTGTTAATATGTACACATTAAAAGACATCGCCAGTGGAGCCATTAACTTAATTACTTCATACAAGTAGACTATAGGAAGATAAAAACTCTTTCAATTCGTATAAAATGTGCTTGCGAGTACATATGAAACTTTAATGTGAGCATGAATAGAAATGACAGGCGATTAAATATCCATGAAAATAATACGAGGCACACGTCCGAACTTAGTGGAGATTCGATTTCACGGGGATCGACATAAGCGAAGTAGCGTAGTGAATAGGGAATGAAAAAGTTGATGTCATGAATATTTCCCTCTCTTTTCCCTCCCGAAGGCCATGTCTATTTACCTCTTAGTTTATCGGTGATGAATAATCAATGGACAGCGTTCTAATGGCATCATGCCATAAACATATAATGTCAATGCCTACAATAAATTGCTAATCAAATATTGGTCTATATACAGGGTCGCACCCAAAAGTGGTAGGACTGATTTTTTTTACAAGAATTTTATTGACGATATACTTACATCGACTTAATAATCTTCAAAGTATGCTCCTTGAGCTGCTACACACTTAGTATAACGTTGGTTCCATTCCCCGTACGCCCGCTGGAAATTTTCTTTGGGGATGCCGTTGATGACCCTCGTCGAAGCCTCTTGAACGGCCTTTATCGAGTCAAAACGTCGTCCCTTGAGCTGTCTTTTCATCAGGGGGAAGAAGAAGAAGTCCGGTGGTGCCAGATCGGGAGAATAGGGCGGGTGCGGCAACGTGGCAACGCCGTATTTGGCCAGGAGCTGTCTGATGACGAGCGCGCCATGGCAGAATTTTCGGCACCATCTTGGCGCACACCTTGCGCATGGCCAAATCCTGTGAAATAATGCGTTGGACGTTGGATGCAGACAGACCCAACTGGCCTGCAATTTCTTCACTGGTTAAGCGTCGGTCTGTGTTCAGCAGTGTCCTCACTCTGTCCACATTCGTGTCGGTTCTTGCCGTCGACGGCCGTCCGGAGCGATGGTCGTCTTCAACGAGCTCCCTACCCTATTTAAACAACTTGTGCCACTCAAATACTGTGGAACGGCTTAAGGCAGTGTCCCCATAAGCCTGCTTGATCATATCGAGGGTCTCAGTTACCGTCTTCCCGAGTTTCGCACAAAACTTCACGGAATAACGTTGCTCAAAATTCAGATTCATTTTGTTTTTCGACGCGGACAAAAAACTTGCTTTACTAAAAACGGTGTCCTCACTCAACGACAGCCCGCCGGCGACTGAGGTTGATGTCGGTCTGTTGCTAAGAGCCCCCTCCACCTTACCCTACCAAGCAGACCCCCCTCCACCGCTCCGCTCGCGCCAGAGAAAATCAGTCCTACCACTTTTGGGTGCGACCCTGTATACTTGGAAGATACCCTTGAGCAGGCGTGTAGTCAAAATACTTGATGCGACTTTGTGATATGAGAATGGGAACTAACAAGAGGTCACCATAACTCAATTAAGAAATAAAATGAAAATAAAGAAACCAAAGAAAACAACTCAACCAATAGCATTCAAATACACATAGTTGAGGATTTTGGAAAGTGGGATAAAGCTATTTCAGATGTGGATGAAAATAATGATAATAACAGTATCATGAAGCCACAAATCCGCCCAAATTCCTATCCTAGCCTTGCGAACTTCCATAATGAGTTTGGATGATTTACGTCGTTTTTACTTTCTTAATCTTGGTACAGTAGGTTTTTTAGATGGATCTGACATTTCATCATAGCTGCAGACAATAGACTGCGGGAGACTACACTATCACAAAAGCAACCGTTTATCCGCAACTTGTACATACAAGGCCTGTTCACAAAAAGATTAGGCGGTTTGAATGAATACTTGAGTTCATTAGTTACCCTTTAATCATGCTTATCGCCTTTAGAAGACAGCCCTTGACTGGCTCTCAACGTTTTTTCCAGCTTTTGAATGCTGCCTGGAACGCTTAATTCGGGGTAGCTTTT
The DNA here is from genome assembly GCF_022747635.1 of Hetaerina americana. Classification (NCBI taxonomy): domain Eukaryota; kingdom Metazoa; phylum Arthropoda; class Insecta; order Odonata; family Calopterygidae; genus Hetaerina; species Hetaerina americana. The sequence continues at coordinate 89,989,642 of NW_027286874.1, forward strand.
AAGTCCGCGGTACAATTTTGTTGGATGTCTTCAACAGTTTCAAATCGGCGTCCTTTCAGCGTGGATTCCAGCTAAGAAAATAGGTAAAAGTCTGCTGGAGCAAGATCCGCAGAGTGGGGTGGCTGGAGGATCACTGGTGTGCTGTTTTTGGCAAAAAACTCGGTAACAGTCAATGATGTGTGCGCCGCTGCGTTATCGTGATGAAAGCACCAAGATTTATTTTTCTACATTTGTGGTCTCTTCCGCAACTAGGCGTGTCTTAACGTTCTCATAACCTTTATATAGTGCTACCCATTTACTGTTTGTCCTCTGGGGATTCATTCTCTCATTCATATGAATAATCCCTTCCCAATCGCAGAATACGATCAGCATCACCATCACGTTCGATCGCGGAATTCGAGCTTTTTGAGTTGTGGGGAAGATGGCCCCTTCCTCTGTGAAGACTGGGCTTTGACTTCTATTAAATAGCCATAAGCCCCGATTTCATCGCCTGTGATGATTGATTTTAAGAATTTTCGGTCGTTATTTGAACGTTTAGGCAGCTTCTGGTTGATGGCGTTGAAGACGTTTTTGCCTCTTCTCATCCGTTAACACTAGCGGCACAAATTTGGACGCGACGCGCTGCATGCCCAAAATTTCTGTCAGAATGTTGAAAAACTAATGTCAACTTCATTGGCAATCTCGCTGGCAATTAACCTGTTGTTTACATTGACTAAATTACTCACACTGTTGACGTGGACATCGTTTGTTGACGCGGATGGTCGTCCAATTCTCGGTTCTTCATCGGTCGAGATTTGTCCAGACTGGAAGTTGTACCAACAAAAATACTGTGCCCGACTCATAGATACATTGCTAGATGTCTCTTTAATCATTGCATAAATATTTCAGTTGCACTTTTCCTGAGGTTAAAACAAAATTAAATGCACACACGCAGCTTCTCTAACACATTATTTCACACCGACACAAGAATTTGTACAGCAAGCGTGTGCAAATTCAGACAAGAATCGCTGTTGTGCGGAGACAAATCAAAATAGGGGCACAAGCAAGGCGGTGTTTTATTTCTCATAGATGCTGCTATAAGATAATACCTAATTGATTGTATCCGTCAAGTAGTTTGCGAGCAGAAAGACCAGTCTCCTCTTTTGTTGTACATGCCTCGTAAGTTGTTGCGAAAGAATTAGAAAATTTACAAACCAGCTCGTCGATATTGTTAGAGTAACGATTCAGTTTCAAAGTAACAAACATAGGACCCTAGGCCTACCGGTAGAGTGCATGACGTCAAAGCCGGTGTCTATGAGTTATGGCCGGCGCAGAAAAGTAACATTTGCCACCTCCTTGCAACTGAAATTGACTGAACTTAAATTGCTTTAATTTGAAAAGAACGGTCGAATTCGGAAAAAAAACAATTACTGGCGGTCCGCCAAGGAGAGACAGGCATTTCTTTTAACCTGTGGGATGAATCTTTTAAAGGAGAATAAGTTATTATTGTCAATGGTAATCTACCGTTTAAGGTAGGTTTCTGATGGACACATATTAATCAAAATTGCATTTCTTAGCTACATCTAAAAAGGCGCACCCTGACACCTCACACCAAGGTAAAATCTTCTTCAATGCCGCATACTTTTGACATCCCTTCATTCTGTGCAAAATTTCTATCCTTTTCCTTCCCCTACCTATCTTGCCTCACGTTCTCCCCGCTCTCAGTGTTCGACATTCCATTGCCAATTACATTGCTCTGCATCCACCTTTCCTGTCCCCTTTGAATTTCTCCCAACAACCCTTATCCTTCTTCATCATGTCCAGTACTTTTTTCCTTTCCGTTCATTATACCTTTTCCATATTTACTCACACCAAAATTTCACAAGACTCCAATCTACGACTGTCATCTTGCTTCAACGGCCATGCTTACGTTCCGTACGCAACCAAACTCCATATCAAAGTTTTAACGAGTCTTTTCTCAACATCCCCACTCAACGTCCTTGTCATCGATTTCCTCCTTCTTGTGAAAGCTTCTTGGCCTAATGCAAGTCTTCTTCTCACGTCCCTAAGACTTTGACCATCTTGGCCCAAAACATTACCAAGATAAGTAAACTCTTCCACCTGCTCTATTCTTCGCACTCCTCTTTTAATGATTAACTTAGCTTTTTTCTTTCTCGGAAAATTAAAAACCTTTGTTCTATTAAAATTGATTCTCATTCAATACCTATCAAACTGATTTTCCAATCGCTCAACAATGTCTTTGACTTGTCAGCAAACCAAAGCTTGATCAAACGTAATCCTAACTGATGTTTGGGATTCTCCACCGAATTTCATTCCTATCGAGTTCTTCCGACGCCTTTTTTTTAGCATTTTCTTCATACTGTTCTTAAAAAGAACGAATTGTATTGGACACCCATGTCTTCTCTTCCTCACACTGTCCATCCCAACTCTCCGTCCATAACACGCCCTGAGCAATCTGAAGCATTTACAGGCCCCTCATAAGTTCTCTCCAATCTACCTCTATATTCTGTAACACAGAAATAAATTCTAATTAATTTTCTCTATCAAACTCTTCTCGAAATCTTTGAAATAAATAAACGCTGTTATCGGAAATTAATTATTAAACGACGCAAAACTGGATACTCTGGCACGGCACTCCATGAGACTCTTAGTTCTACTCCGAAGATAAAAATGCCATTAAAAATTTTTTTTTCTATGCTTTATCCCCACGGTAAAATTGCAGAATCACTCAAAACATTACTTTGGCTGGGAGTGATTAATGTGCCTTTTTAGTACTCGGAGCGAAGGCTCCGTTTAACCATCTGCCTTCATCTGGTGCTGCCTGAGTTATCATAGGAAATTAATCTGGATTTTAGGGTAAAAACATTGAATCAAGATATTTTTTTTGTAATTTCTCTCGAAATAATGACAACTGTTTATCTAAATGAACACAGAAAGTGGCTAGTTAATAGAGGATGTTACTCGCTCTTTTACCTAATGCCATTTGTTTAAACCTATGGATAAATTTTTCAGCAGTATTCTTTGATTTTCTCTGCTTTCATTGAGCAACAAACATAAAACCTGGCTGGATTTCTAAGGTAAATGAGAATTATAAAACGGTATTCAACTGATGTAATAGAATGTTCATTTTCTCTACACTTTGCACAATATACTCACTTCTTCCCTAACATACATACCTAAGCCCATGAAGCGGACTCTTACTATTCCTAAGTATAAGACCATGATATTTATGTAGGGCATCCTTTCCTTGACCTCCTCTTGAATAGTCTGTTCAGGGATGTGACCATAATAGTACATTATTTAGCAGTTTATATCGTAACTATGTGAACATTACTGATAGTGATTAATTATTATGTAATTCCTACGTATTGTTTGTCCCGGATCAGGATTCAAATTTTTACAGTCTCATTACCAAGCTTTTATATCCCATCGTAACTTTGTTACCGTTGAAACCTTCTTCGATTAATAAAAAAGATATCACAGTAATTAGTCGCGAGTGAGTGAGCGAACGAATAATAAACGAGCGTAAAGATTATCGATGCCATGAGTCTTCATTTCATGATTTGACACTTACGGACGAACTTCCAGATTGCAGATCAGTTGCAATAAGAAACTAATCAATAAGACGTATCCCTATCTCTGGTACCTTTGTGTTTGATCTATGATATTGCTTTCGCAAACTTTGGAAACACGACGGGAGGAAACCGTAAAGTATGTTAGGAGGCAAAAATAATATGGAAGGATAAAAAAAAGATTCTGAAGGAAAACTATTTGATCCACGCTAAGAAGTTGCGGGTGGAATGAAGATAGAATGAACTGAGGCACCGTCCATGGCCTAAAAAAACGCAGCGTATGATGGTGAGCACCAAAGGCATACATACGACCATGCCAGGTCCATAAAAAAGTTACTTTAGAACAAGGGTTGAAGGGGGTTACTTGGACTAAGGGGTCAACGTGGTCCACCCTAAGGGAAATGGGGTGGCGAGGTGATTTGAAGGCAAGCAAGGGTAAATGTGAGGGCGAAAGGGGTAGTAAGGGAGGGCAAATGGCAGAGAGAGGCCCCGTGTCCAGAGACCCTCGCGTAAAATTCGACCACGCAGGAGAAAGAGAGAGTGGGCCATCTCCAGCGACCCTCCTTTTCCAATCCTCATCCTCTCCTCCTCTCTCCTTCCTCTTTATCCCCGCTCTACTTTCATCAGCTCCCCTTTGCCTATCCTCCCTTCTTACTTCCATCGTTTCTTCTCTCGCCCACACCATACGCCATTAATCACCTCCCAAGCACCCCCGACCCTCTTCTCCCCCGGCCCCCTTATCCCCCGCTCCACTTCCCGCCGACCTACCTCCCCCATACCACCCTCCCCACCCATAACATGCCAAAGTCATCCCCTCCTCCCCATTTGATTTGCTGACTCACTGCCGCGGGGGTATATATCCCTTTACCCTCCCTCCATCCCCGCCCCGATGGAACCCGTTCCCTCCCAATTTTCGCCCTTTCATACGCCCCACCCTCGCTCCATCCACCCCTCTCATTCCCTCCCCCCCCTTCCTCGGCTTGACGCAACCTTATGTAGCAGGCAGTGGTCCTCCGAGTCGCCTCCCTCATCCCTTCTCCCATTCCGCCCCCTGCCCCGTCTCAATCCCGAGGGAGAGGAAGGGGGATTGGAATCACGCAGGGAAAAAACCCTGAATTCACCACCCTCCTCCTCCACCACCACCCTCTCTCTCTCGACCCTTAAAAACTGCCCTCGCTTCCTCTTCCCTCGACCCAAACTTCTACGCCTCCTTCTTCGCAGCGAGTTCCGCCAAGACGGCCGCCGAGGGTTGACCCGAGAGCCCTTGACGGCGGGAGTATGGGATTCATGTCGATGCGAAATGGCAATTTCACGCCGTCGGCGATGGTCTTGGATAATACAATTTGCTTCCAGCTATCGGATGTGACTCGCCCGGACACAACGCTCTTGCGGGAAATGTATTAGGATTCTGCATTACTAGATGGTTTGCACTTTGAATCGAAGCATAAGATTCAGAATTTGAGTTCAGGAAGACTGATACGGCCACGTGTAAAATGTCAGAGGGCCACCCCGAACATGAATCAAATTCAAGAAGAAAGCCGCCGTCTGGTCACTTTTGATTCATGAATTTAGAAATGGTACGGGAAGATTCGGAGGTCTCTCCTACCATTTAACGAATATGGAAAGTGCTGTGTGATGAATAGAATTTTGGTGATTAATTACCCTTAGGAAGTCACATCCGAGTTTCTGGCGTCTCATCTCCCGACAGATGGCTGAGAACTTTATGCTTGGGCTTCATCATTGTCCTTGATTATCGATTGTTTTAGAGGATTTTCATCGCCCTCGTCACAACTGATGCACGATAGTGGAGAAAACAGGAAATTACTTTGATACAGGATATTTTTTCAGGTTACCACAAAACTTAGTAATCGCGTAACGTTGCTCGATCGTCGATTCCGTTTTTTTCGTGGCATGGTCGGCGCCCAGACAGACAGAGGTTTACAATAACTGGCGCCCTACCGCTTCCACAGCTTGGAGAGCACTGAGACCGCTTTTGTGGCAAAGCTTAGCGTCCCCCCCCACCTACTCCAAGTAGTTTGATTCCACTCCAACCAATTGGAGCGGAGTGGGAAATTCAATTGCATTACTTTTGGAATGCTCCATGTATGTACCTCACCCGTCCTTTAATAACTTTCAAGTTGAACAATATTTCCTACTAATATGGTAAGCTATCAGGGACTCGTATTTATTTCAGTTTCTGACTCCATTCGCTCACAGATATCTCTTCTTATTAGGCAAGAGCCAATGATTGGCGCATATAATTATCTAAATTGTAACTGATATAAATTCAAACGACAGTATTAAACTCGAAGGTTGGTCGGCTAAGTGAGTATTCAGCCCACCATGCACTAAGCATTGCGTAGTGTGACAGTCGGGTATGAGGGTGAAGTGCTTTCCCTGTGTCAACTCTGGTTTTCCAAGAAGCTCCGGAGTCGTAAAAGCCGCGGAGCTTGATTGAAGAAACGTGGAGGCTTCTAAAGGCGTCATACGATTGGAATCGAAGTCTTCCGGCCTGTAAACGAGCGCTCCATTCACTATACTACCACGACTTAAAAATTTGAATTAAATTTAAATTAAAATAAAATTTAAATGGAACGGGTGATGGGGAAATGTAAAGAGAGTGTAAAAGAGAGGTGTTATTTCGCTCTAATTTGATCTCATTTGGAATATGACGTAAGTATTTGGGATGATTGGGAGAAATGTTGGCAAAAAGAATTAGATGAAGTTCAGAGAAAATCCGCCGGATTTGTCAAAAGTTGTTACAAGAAGAAGAGGAGTGCAGCATGACTATTAAAGGAATTAAGCTGGGAGGCATTTGAGATGCGAAGAAAACGAGCGAGACTTAAGACTTTTTAAAAGGTTCAGAACAAACGAGTTTAACAATGACACTAAAGGAATTATTATGGTCCCACCCTATTTAGATGTAGATCGAAACACAAAGATAAGGGAGACAGATTCCAGGACAGATAGATGCAAATATTCTTTCTTTCCCCGCATGATCAGAAATTATGGTAGTATGAAATCAAATTCATAATAGAAATAGTAAAGACATTCGATTTACAAGGACAAAATTAAGTACTGCGTAGACATAAGGTATACATGCATTCGTAGGTGCATGTGCATTGGTAGGTTAGTTGATAGTAAAGTATGTATTTGCATGAGTGTAAGTTAAAAAGGTTTTCACATGAATATCGCATCTGCCTCTGTGGGTTTAGATTTGCATGTTGTTTTATTCTCTGTTACGGGTGGTGACCTAACACGCCCTTGTGGCGGCTTGCGGAGTATTATGTAGATGCTTATTTCACCCGTCATAAATCTGATGAGGCCGTGGCGAACCTATCTAAATACAACTATGTTTGACATGCTTTTCATCGAAAAAGTAATTTACAAATGTGTTGAACTTAATATTTGAGTAATCTAGTGTGAAAATTGCCTCTTTTGTTATTGTAATCCGTAACTAATTACGACCGCGAGCAGTATGCGAAAAACGCGGAGGAGTATTTGTCTATCAGCGGAAGCGGCCGACAGACGAGGCAGTATGTCCATTAATGTGGTTAATTTAATTGAGATAGCATTTGAAAACTGAGGAAGAATGGGAATAAACTCACTGTTGACATTATTTACTCAAATGAAGACGCTTGATAGACAATAATATCTCACCCATCCCTTTCAGTGGACCACAGTTGTACTCAATGCAGAGCTGTAAACTTTCGCCAAGATTCAACTTATTTGCCCATTAGTGATGATGGCCAGTCAATTATCAACCACAAAATTTAAGTTGTCCAACAAAAAATTAAATTTTAGGAACGGAGAATCAGTCAACAAATTCTTGATTATTTTCAAAATTTAATTTTAAAAATATGTTGATAAATCAAGTATCTCAAAGAAAGATTTTGCATCGGGAAACGATACCATATTGATAATTTGACTTCATATAACCCTAGGAGATAAACATTTTGATCGAGTTTTTAGATCCATCTAAAACATATTCTAATCGTGATTTCTTCGGGAAAAGATGTCAGCGTTTTGGAAGTCCGTCTTTTAGATTGAAGGTGAACGGTAGCCATGTTATTGAACAGCTTAAAATTGTGTATTTTGTCTCGATAAATTCTTCCGTTACCTTTCATTGCATTCAGTGATTGAATTTGAATGTATTAAACTCGAGATCCGCCAATTGAATGATTCATGCAGGTCTGTCCCTCGTAATCCATTCTGTTTACCTGTGAGAAAACGGAGGGATTGGCAAATGGAGATTTTCCTATCGGAAATCGCGCACGAATCCCGAACGAAATGGTAATAATGTTCCCTGAGCGTTAATTGTTTCCCCGTAAAAATGCGTAGCGAGCAAACTAACTCCACAAACCTAGAATGAAAAGATTTCCGCCCCAAAAAACTCCCGTCCAAACAGATTCAGCTGGCATGATGAGAATGCTTGTTTATCAATCGCCGCTCTCTCCCTTTCATTGTTGTTGCCTAATCAGTTGTTTCGTTGATTTCAAATGGCGCAGTTCCTGGTCGTGGAGCATTCTTCCAGCCTCCTGGACCTCTTCCCTCTCTCTCTCTCTCTCGCCTATCCCACCCCTCAACCACAGCCTCCTCTACGTTCTCGGCTGGACGTTTAAAAAGTGAGGGAGGGGGACCTATTGTTTGAGGCGTCTTTCCTCCTCTTCTCATTTAGAGCGGTCGAATGCAAATGAATGGACGGAAAACACTTCGATTTACATAATACTGGCCGTCGATACAAATCACGGTGCGCTTCCGTGACTTGTTTGCCTATCCAATTGGCGTTCATTTTCCCCGTCCGTGCACGTGACCGTTCGGGGGCGCGCGTGGATTTGGGGGGGGGCGGGAAGTGGTGAGGGCCCTCGACATACTGGTGCAATCCTCCCATGCCTTTCACTTTCAGAGCTCTTTTACTCGTTCCTCGCCGCGTCCCTTTTCTCTATCATTATCCTCCCATCCGCTTAGGCGAGTCGTCATGAGTGCGTGTGACGCGAAGGCCGATCGACCATGCCGGGTGAAATAAACGTATTCGTTCGGTATAGCATGAGGCAATGGGTCCGGAAATACGTGAAAAGAAAACATTCATTCATATACCTCGTGTCGTAACTCCAAGGATTTTTTTATGACGAAAGGATGGGTGCCCTTCAATGAGAGACAGGAATACAACTTCGGCTGCCTGAGAAATACGAGGCAATCACACTCATCTGGTGGAGAGGTACATATTCAAGTCGAGTGTTGAGAGAGATCGATCTTTATGACATAAATTGTTATTGGAAGACATTGATACATGTATCTATGAGGGCAAGTAATCATTCTGGAATCGGGATAGTGCGGTAGCTAACGTACTGACTTTCCACTGAGAGGGCCTGGTTTCGAATCCCGAAGGTCACAGATATTTTTCCGTGGTATCCCGAACTCTACTTGAGGTGCTTTGTGGAAAGCACTCTGAGTGAGTACGACGTCTGTCGCATGGGACGTAAAACTGTGAACCTCTTGGCGCCTTTCGATAAGAGTGGGCTAATGCCGACGCCAGGTTTCTCTCCACCCTTCATCCATTCCTATCCATCCGTAATGGCGCAAATGACCTCAGCTATCGGTCGCCCCCCCCTAAATAATACTACTACGTAATCATCCTTGAATGAAAACTGAAGTCGCAATTTCAGGACAAAGTTAGGACTATTTCCCAAGTAGTTGCGCATGCATTTTTGCTAAAGAGGGTGTTTAAGTGAAGTTTGTTCATATTCGAATTCACATAAATGAAATGAATTATTATTATCAAAACAAGTATATTTATTTTTACATTAATCCGCTACAATAAATCCGAAAGTTGGTTATGATGGGTGAGGCTCGAGCTCGCCTCCGACCAAGCCCCGAGGCATGTGACATTCAAGCGTGCAGGGTAAGGGAGCCATTTCTCCATTCGGCATCCAGTTACCTCAATATATCAGTCACAAACAAATAGTCCCCTGGACGATTTTAGTCTGACTGGACGAGAGTGAATTAATTGCTCTCTTGTCACGTGCGTGCCAACTACTCCGCATCCGCCGCAGCGATCGCATTGCGTCGCTTGCGGGTATGAGTGGGAAGCGTAGCTTTTGTTTCCTTCCGCGACCAAATTACCGCATTTCTTCCCCCCCATGCTGACGCCGGGTTTCACATATCCCGCGCGGGTGCACGAAATCAAGCCCACACGATGCCCTCCAGAAGCGAGCGAGGACACCGCAGCAGGGGGTATCGACGTGTGTGCCTCCCCCTTTTCCTAGGATAGTCGAGGGAGCCGTTCCACGTGTCGTGGTTTCCGTTTGGGTCTTCCCAAGGGGTGCGGTTGCGTTGCGAGACGGATCGAGAGGGTACAAGGCTTTGGTGATGTGGGGGATAGTTTATTGACGAAGTGGAGTGCTGAGTAGGGCATCCATTTGCAACGGGAGGTGAGAGGTAGTAACTAACCTAGTCGACTCTTTCGTCTTTTTTTAGGAGTATTTTTCACCCAAAAATAGTTCAATTTATTTTAGCCTTGGTCGATTATTTCTAACACACACCTGCTAAAATATTTCATCGAATGGTAGCAATGTGTAAACCTTACTTTCATAGATTCGTGGGTGTAGTATTAAAAGTTGCACCGTTGAAAATACCTGTATGTACAGTTTGACCGACAATGATTTTCGTGATATTGGAATTGAAAGTGGCTACAAGTAAATGACGCTGCTATAGACGTGTGACAAGTGGATTCCATTGAAAAGTAATTGATAGGGGAAATGGGATGAGAACCACTTCAGCCGCGAAGAGGTCAATCTAGGTAATGTGAGACTTTTCTGAAATTAATTGAGCTCTAATACGAATCCAGCCAGAAGAGGAGGGGGGCAGGGAAGAAGCAGCCCCTCCGAGAGGTCGTGCATAGTATGTTCTTAATTTTCTATGGCTCCAATAAATTGTTTCAAGTACCTTGCAATCAAAAATCAAATAAATTAGATTTTAACAAAGCTGTTGTATTACATTTCTTACTAAACTCATTCTTCTCTCTCTCCACCCCTTCGAAATTTGCCCCTGAATCCTCTTTTAGAATAGAAGAGGATTTTTAAAGACACCAAAAAGCAGATTAAAATTTGAAATTGATTGATCCTCCAATTCGTACGATAAAATAATGAATTCTTGAATCGCAGGAGAAAAGCCGAGTAGGGAAACACTTAATGGTATTGTGGGGTATACACACGCAAATGTGTTTCTGGCACGGAGAAGTACAGCTACGTAGTTTTGATTTTCGCGTGGACATCGTTTTGGTACCAGCTAGAAAAATCAAAAAGAAAACTTAAGTGATGGACTTGAATTGTTCTATTTAGACGTGAGGAGAAAAACGTCAATTCTAAAAACAAAACGTGTGCTGCCTGGCCTCATAGAAAAAGGCGATTTTGCTTGTATCCCGTTCCCTTCGTAAAAGTCATCTCTTCAGCGACTCTTTTTAACCATGCGTCCCATCCCGTCGATCGAGTCGACTTCTTTGTGAGGGAGAGGTCGAGAGAAAGAGAGAGGTGTGTGTGTGTTTGCGCGCGCGGGGAGTGACGAGGTGGTTAGTGCTTTTACTTGCATTCACGCACGTCATCATCATCCACCCCCATCCCACCCCCACCCCTCTCGTTCACATGCGTCGTCGTCCTTTCCTCCATTTTCCCGACCTTCCGCTTGTCGTTCCCTCCCCCTAACCCTTCCTTCCGCTCCTCGCGGGGCGGACCTCCCCACCCCTTCCGCCCCTTCGATCCATTTCCCCACTTTCCCTCTCTTCCGTAACCACCTTCATCTCCCTCTCTCTATCCACTCTTCATTCCGTACTGCCTCCTCACTCTCCCCTCCTCCTCCCTCCACCCCATTCCCGAATTTCGTCGCGTGGAAATGGCTCGCTCTTTCCTTACGACCGGCTCATATCCCTCAGTACCCAACATTCCTCTCTTTGCCCTGACCCCCTCTCTCTCCCTCTCTCTCTGTCTCACGCGGGACTACGTCTGCTTCTGCCCATTTATTCTTTCTCCTTTCTCTCCCCTTTCCGATTTTCGGAAGTCACCTCATGTATATTTTTGTCCTATTTTCCTACTACTCCCCAGATGAATTCATCTATGTACAGCTATGATAGCTCTTGTTTTGTTGACGTAAATATGTACATATATAGAGAACTTTCACAGTTATTCGTAAGTGATATCATATTTTCAAACGCTACCAAGTAATTTGAACGGCTTTACTGTATATTCATTAGTCAGAGGTGGCTATCGTAAAAATTATTATTTTGTGTTTGAACCTAGTTTTAGAATAAAATGAAAATCTTAAGCATGTGCTACTTCATGGAAATCCATGCAGTTAATTGTTGCCCTTGTTTATTGTTATTATTTCAGGTGGGCACCCGCTGTGCTACCCGCAATATGATATTCTCAGATATCCTCCCTATTCTGTAGAATGTAAAGGGGTATAATAATGACAGGAAAGTACATGTAATACGCAGCCAGTGATAAGTCTTATAAAAAAAACAGCTTTGGTGAGTTAAAGACTGAAGAGGATTCGTGTTAATTCTATGTGGATAAAAACTGAAAAGTCTAATGTGCGACATTATTTAAAAATTGGAGGACTTTTACGGATGGCGCGAGAAAATTATCCTAAACAAGATCCTGAGAGAGCATAGAAGTAATCCCTTCAAGTAATATTTGAATCACTATAGGCTCAAGGTAGCGATAGAGGGGATGGATAGGGATGTTGTACGGAATGAATGAAGGGAGATAGAATGTATACGGAATTGAAGAACAGTTAATTGCAGTATTGGGAATCAGGTTTTGTCTTATAAGACGAGGCTAAGATATGCAGGAGTATGTGTCCATGCAAACGCTATCTCAAACGATAGGCTACCAAATATCAATACAACTTAGGTTGTTGAGCACATTTAAAAGGAGGAAAGTGAAGAAATAACGGGCAAAATCTTTAATTTCATGCAGTAAGCAAACATTATAAGATATTAAAGCTAAGAATTATGGATACGTCGAGAGTTTAGAAAATTAGCAGATGGTTGTAGAGTGAAGAGTTGCATCAAAATAATTCTACAATTGATGACCATTGATGCTGTAAATTCTACAATTCATGACTATTGGGGCTGATAAATAAATTTATGCACAGTATATTCGTCTGAGAGAAGGAGATTTGTCAACACTTCCTTTTTCTTTGTTTTAAGAGTAGATTATTTATTAATAAGGGTAGTAATTAATAAATAATTAATGTGCTGGGAACGTCATCGGATGTGTTTTGCATCGGTAGATACTCAATTAGATGACAGAAAAAATCGAGAAAAACCTTAACTTCAATGTAACACCAAGTCGCTAAAAAGGGATGATCAGACCGCTAGGTCTTCCACCAACCACGCTAATTATGACGACATTTTTCTGCTCTTCCGAGTATCTATTTCCGTCTCTCTCGAGAGAACGCATCGTTATTTTGCATAAGTTAATGATCCCACGTGAACCTCTACATCCCCCAGCCACAATCTCAGCCTTCCCATTTCTATTGCCGGGCTTTGCCTCATCTACGGAAGGAGAAAGACCCACGCAGTAAAATCCCTTACCCCTCTACCCTGTTGCGAAAAATGCACTAGACCACTCCAATTTCTATTTGATTTTCAACAGCATCACTCAAAGTGTTATTTTCAAAAGGTTTCGTGAGTGAACCTTCTTTTTCTCTCTCCAATGCTTCACTTTTCCGGGCCGTAAAAACGATTGATTCAGGTTTGACTCTTCCAAATTTTTCTTGTCTCTAAGCAACATTGACATTCTAGGCGATCGTTTGACGAGGCGATGATACACATAGGCAGTTACGTAAACGTGTTGCTATTTACATTCTACGCTGTGGAGACTTTTACTTTAATGTTGCGATCTCATATGATGTAATGTATTCGAAAAAATACAAGCGGTTGTTTTCTGAAATTTGGCGTTGTTATTTTGCATATCAAATTTCAAGAAGCCGCGTTGAAGCTCGGGTTCGAATTCCTACCTTTCCTCATGAAAATATTATAATTGAAAAAATATTTTATAATGCACAGGAACGCGAAATAAAATACGGAGATAATACCCTGGTCCAGTTGCTAAGCACTTGAGTCCAAACCGACGATGCGGAATTTTGGTGTGCATTAGGCACTTTTTCATAAATATCTCACAAAGACGGTACGCGCTGTAATTTAGCAGCCATCCTCATTCTGACCTCACTTAAAATTGTGGGGAAGGGTTTCTAAAGAGACGAAACATCTTCTCCTTTGAAAATGTTGCCAAGGGAAGCCGGAACTCGGGCCGGATTTCCTTCATCCATTCTGTAATTAAGAGAAGAGAATTTTAAATTACAAAAAAAAATAATAAACCGAAAAGCTTGATGGTGGCTGGAGGCGGTATATTAAAAGAAGGGGGATTAAAGCGTGGTCACGTAAAAGACGTCGGGAATATTTCTTCATAAACACATCGCAAATTAGGATTAATTGAGCATAATTATGATAAGCTGTAAGGGCATGTCTCATGCAGATTTTTTTTTTAGGTTTTATACGATTCTATGAGAAATTTGCATGGACTAGAACTGATTTTACCGGATGGTAAATTTGAACTTTAGGGGTGAGATTTAAATTGCCAAAGAATATATGTCTTTGATAAATATGCATATTAACGCAACACAAAGGTCTTATTTCAAGGTTTTGTCCACCCAGGAGAGTTATGCTATCACTCTGGCGGTATTAAATTTACTGATATGCAATTTTTTGAATTTTTTTACAAAATGGTGATTACTCATTAATTTTAAGTGCGCTCTGATTAAGTTTAATCAAGAAAATTCTTCAATTTTTTCCGTTTTTTTTAGTGCTAGGCTCTATTTTGATAATGGTTTATATGAATTTCCCTGAAAGGATGCGAATATAGGTACTTATATCTCAGCATAGTAACAGAGAGGGGATCGGGAATGGTGCGGTGACTATCGTACTGGCTTCTCACCCAGAGGGCTTGGGCTCAAATCCCGGCGATGTTGAATACTTTTCTGTAGTATCTCGATCCCTAATTGAGGTGCTTTGTGGAGGGTACTTTGAATGAGTACGCCGTCCGTCGGATGGGACGTTAAGCTGCGGACCCCTTGGCGCCTTTCGTTAAGAGTAGGCTAATACCGACGCCGGGTTTCTCTCCACCCTCCATCCTTTCCTATCCATCCCCTATGGCGCAAATGACCTCAGCAGTCGGTCGCCTCCCCTAAATACTACTACTAGTAACAGAGATAAGAATTTATGAATTTTGGACGAATAAGGTTTACAAGTCCATTAACTTAATATATTCAAAAGGAATATTTTAGAGACAATTTAGCAGTGGTTTGATTATACTACTAGATTTATTAATAGATAGCTACACGCGTAATATGATCAAATCGCTTACGTTCGCAACTAATATAGACTTTAAACACTTATGTTTTTTTTATCACAAGGATTTTAGCTTTTGCAACAGACAGGTTCACTTGACTTTCTTTTTTTTCCTGGTATCTGATTACAATTTGTCATTTCAAACTTGTGACTCACAAGCCGTTTTAAGCCGTGAAACCGTTTTGTCATAAGCTGAACTTCATTATCTAATCTTCCGAGACCAAGTGGGGAATTGCGCCTCGACTCTAATAGAACAGAAACAGTATCCGGTGATCGTAACGGATTAGTTTTCAACGTTACATTCAGAGTATTATTTCCTTGCTCGATCTGATATTTTTCCCATTTCTCTGCATCAACGTATCTACCTTCCTTCTTGTTTGCGTCACACGGCGGCGTGTCATTCCGACACTGGAATAAATTTGGCTTGCACTTAGTTTCCTTCTTCATTTTAAAGCCCCGCACCACACCCGCTCCAAGAAACACAGCTGTGTATAAATTGTCCCGCTCAAAGGACACTTCCTCCCCTCATTTGCATGATGTCTTTCTCTCTTTCACCGCTTCGATACTACCCCCCCCCCTCCAGCCAACCATCTCTCCCATTTCTTCTGCATTTCCACTCCAAAGCCACCCTTCCTCCTGCTAATTCCCTTCTAATTTCCAAACTTTAAAATATTCATGAGCTCCGAAGAGGATTCATACGCTCCCTTGCTGGGATATTTTCATCCTCCTTCCGCGGTGTTAAATGGATTTAAGTTAAAAAATTAAGGAGTCTTTTAATTCCTCCCTGGCTTTATATAATATATTTTCCTTCTTAATCCCTCCCAGTCCAAACTCATATCGCACAAGAGCATTCTCTATTCCTTATAATAGAAGAGAATTACGTTATTTTTCCGAGTATGATGTCCGACTTTTTATGCGATGCCTTTAATAGGCAAAATCATCTCCAAAATCTTTCTTTGACTAAGATCTCCGGGAGAATACTCCTGAAAACGAGCTTGTACGTTGGAAATGATTTTTTTATAACAAACTAAATTCTATGCATGAGAATCAAACTTGAATTTATCTACTGAAGTATGTGTTTAAACCTTTGGGTTTCAGTAAAATGTCCAATAAAATGTCATTTATTATGACAGGTGAATGTTACTGCCCGTCTTCACACTACGTTTGGTCTCTTATTCCTTCTTTTCATACATTGGTGTGGTCAACGATGTCATGTACATTTTAAAAGAAGCAGTTACAGTCAAGATTTGCCAGGGGAGTTACTTTACGCCTCTTTGATGCAACGTAGTGCGCGTTTCATATATTATTCATTTTATTATTTTTTCCTTCAACATCTCTCTTGAAAACGGTTCCGCTTTAATTTTTTTTTCACGTCATTCAGTCCCTTTCCTGTTTCCTCTTTTTAAATTTTATAGAGAATATAATTTATTTATTGTATTTTTCCTTATTTGCTTAAATTATTAGATATTGCACAGGCGCTGTTTATTCATTGCAAACAATTTTTTTTAATTTTACATGTCCTTAACAGTATTGTCTCAAGTCATTATAATCTTCTCTCATGGTCTTCCGTTTTATTTGCCTGGAATAACTTTAGGCTAAATGTTTTATAACTCTGCTCAACTATATTATGCCGTTTAAAATCCTTAAACAAACACAAGGATAACGTATGGGTGGCCAGAATATTATGAATACAATGGAAAGCCACTGTATATTCTTCACAAAAATCCTTTATGGGAATAAAACATGAGCATTGTGTTTGGTTATTCAAGTACGGGTATTTTTCTTTGTAGCCATATTTTTTCATCATGAAAGTTTTTTTTTCTTGGGAAATTTCCTTAGTGTCACGCTTTGTTAAATTTTACCCCTGAGGTCCCTAAATTCGGGTGGAAAGGGAATGGTTGCAACATTAGCTACTCTCGGTAGGGAACTAACGTGGTCTTCCATGTTTTCATTAATCGCATGTTTCTTTTAATTAGTTGTGGAAAAACTGCGATTCGAACAAAGTTGAATATTCTACTAAAATAACCGTGTGGCGTGAGTAAGTCTCACAAACAGGAAGATGCAGCGGAAATTATATCCCTTCCTGTTCAAGGCGTCCCTTTTCTTAAAAGGACTTCAGATCACCTCCTATTTCACTCTTTTTTCCGTCTACCAATCGAACGAATAAGCCTTTCCCCTACCTGACACTCCACCCCTCGCCAGCCTCCTAAAGCTCCCCAGGAATCCGGAACTCTTCCCTTTATCCTGCTGCAGCAAGTCACCCCTCCCATATTCGAGGGAGTCCTCCTCCCGTACCCTGCCCAACTTTTTATCACCTCTTCCCTCGTAAAAAGGGAGAGTGTGTGCGGGGGACGGGTAAAGAGGACTGTGCCTCTTTTCCCATCCCCAATCTCCATTCGTTTCTTCTTCCCTCTCATATTCCATCCCCACGCTTCCTCACCACTCGCCCGTTTCCTTCCCTCTCTGCGTTCAGCTTCATTCTTCCCCTGCTTCATCCCCCATTTCCCTCGTTTATCCATTCTCCATGTGGGTCGTGCGTAAGCCGTCGTGGAAAGGTAGGGGGAGCGAAAGAGGAAGAGAGAGGGAGAGAGAGGGAGAGAGAGGGAGAGAGAGGGAGAGAGAGGGAGAGAGAGGGAGAGAGAGGGAGAGAGAGGGAGAGAGAGGGAGAGAGAGGGAGAGAGAGGGAGAGAGAGGGAGAGAGAGGGAGAGAGAGGGAGAGAGAGGGAGAGAGAGGGAGAGAGAGGGAGAGAGAGGGAGAGAGAGGGAGAGAGAGGGAGAGAGAGGGAGAGAGAGGGAGAGAGAGGGAGAGAGAGGGAGAGAGAGGGAGAGAGAGGGAGAGAGAGGGAGAGAGAGCTAGAGAGAGGGAGAGAGAGAGGGAGAGAGAGAGGGAGCAGTCAGACCCTTTTATTAACCGCGTTATCTCCAATGGGTTCGATCCTCCGCTCGTCTTGAGACGGATTTTCTGGACTCATGGCCTTTCTCTACGGTTGTATTTGGTGTTATGTCACCAAGTTCTTCGTCAAGTAATAATGTAACAGTTACGACGGTAAAGATTTTGAAGAGGAAGTGTGCTATGGTGCAATGGCAAAATACCTTCCCTCACTTGAAGGGTATAAACGGGTTTCTTTCACATAGGTATAACGAACTAAACATTTTACATACATAAGGATGGCCTGGGTAATATTTACGAGGAAAAGCTGAAAAGCATCCGTAAAGTTTCACATAACTGACAATGGTGTGGGTAATAAACAAATCGGTTCTTATATAACTTCCTCATTTATTTTAAGAACTTTCAAGACACGACAAGACAATTTCCAGATTTTTCATTCACATGGGTCCCTATCCAAACAAAAAAGTGAAGTTATAGAAGTTATCTAAGAGGGAAATTCAACAAAGAATTGGAGGGACGCGTATTAAGCAAGGCGGAGCCCACGTTGAAAAGTTCAGTCCCTTGAAAACACGTCGAGTGTTCAGCAATTTTCAGAATGTTTAAGAAGCTTATGCAGACTCTAGGTTTCTGTTGTATCGTTACATTTCTAATTAGCTGGATCGGAACCTAGTTGTAACGTTATTTTTTAAATTTTAATTCGTGATCATTTCTCGTATCTTTAAAATATTTTTACTGCTACGAGTTTGAGCTACGAAATGTAATTTATACCACGATATGAGGATCATAAACACTCAAAATGGCCCCGGTCTATTCATTTAGATCAATTTAATTTTTAAAAATTGTTTGATCTCTATATTAAAAATAAAACATTTGCGTTTCAAAAATGCAACTCCATTAAATATCTAATATCGGCAAAAATTCTAGAATGCCGAATGCTCTTACAAAGGACGTGAATATTTCAACTTTACATCATAATTAGCTAATTTTCTCTCGAAAAAGGTGCTCAAAAGGGAAGTTTATGACATTATGTTCAATTTTTCAGTCATAAAAAGACAAAATATAGAAATGTGGTGTCTCCAATGCGAGTTCGAAGAATAAATTTGCCATATAACGTCGATCTTTCTATTCATTTTCCTAATTTTCTCTAGGCGAAGGGCTCTAGTAATATATTTCCATTGTAGCATCTCTTACCCTTTCAATTTCTATTCTTCACCCTACATTCCACCTAAACCCACTTCTTTTCTCCGCTTGGGTCTCTTCTTTTCGCTCCTCCATTGCTTTAAAAATTTCATCACCCCAAAATGTCTATGTAACTCCTGAGTCACTACCTTTCCATGTTTCATTCTCTCTCTCTTTCCCTTCTCTACACCTCCCTCTCGCCTACTCTATACTCCACCCTGCATTCTCGTCTCGTATTCCCTGCTTTTCTTGCCCTTCCTCCTCCCCTCTTTACCATTCATCTCTTCCCCTGTCCCTTCCCCTCTTCGTCCTTCCCTTCTCATTTTTAAACTCCTTAAATCTTAATCCCTCCCTCTCTCATGCCTCCCTCCCTACGGCGTTTCCCACCGCACACGCTTGCATCGCCCTTCCACTTTCCTCCCTCATCCTTCCCTCCATACTTCGCTACCGTATCCTCCTCACTTATCGCCCCTTTTTTCTCTTTCCCCACTGTCTTTCTTTGTCCTCTAAAACTTCTCCTCTCGCAGCAGCCTTTGGTTTTCCTTGTGAGTGTACCGTTTCCTCTTTTCCAAGCGAACTTAGCGGGAGGGCATCCGGTACGTACGTTCTTCGGAAAACAAATTCGTTTCGCAATTGCATCTCTCACTTTTAAGTGGAGAGTTTTAACAGTTCCACGTCCATGCAAGGCTTTCTCTCTCCTTCCCGATATTCACACTCTCACACATGAATTTGGGCTGATCCGAACTTGTACCTTGAAGCAATTCGACGGATACTAAAATGATTGACAGCAGGTTTCGTTCATAGTAAGTGCCAGGAGTCGAATTTCACGTTCATTTAGTTTTTCCGAATACACTTTAACGCATTATAGTAGACATATGTTTACGTAATGAATATATGTTTGTGATTCCTCACAGTTCATTTACCCTAAATGGGATTATGTCACGTATATTTTAGATTATTTACGCAATACAATCACCGTATATGAGATATATTTTCTATTTTACGATCCAATCACACGCGTTCTCACGAAAAACAGTTCATTATCTTTAACATAGTAGCTACAGTGACAGCGATTAAAAATTGTTTTGATATTTTCCTTTGTTTTTAAGGACGACTTATTTAAGGCAGCCATACTTAACAAATTTTTTTAATAATGCAAAATAACTTCTAAAAGTATTATGCAAATAGTCATATTAGCTTATATTTCAGCATATTCGAATTTACGGGAACATTTTAATTTGAGTTTCTGATACATATGTGCACTTTTGCAGAGTTAATTGTTCAATTTGGTTCAAAGTCAGCTCTTTAAAGGAGAGCTGTATGCGGTTTTTTGAGCCTCAGTGGCTATAGTAGCTGACCTATACATAGCTAGTTTATGTTTGAGGCCCCATGAACGTGCTTTTATGAGCTAGTTTATGTGAGAGGTGTGCTTCAATGGAAAGGGAAGAATAGGTACCACTACGTGATTTATCCGGAGTAAATAACCTCTAATTGTTCTCGTAATTATCTAAGCATAAAGAGCAACAAGGCACTGACTCATATATAAACATTTTCATTTATCAAATGTGTGCATCAAAGGTTTCCCTGATGCATGCTACATTTTGATTGTCGAACAGTTATTGTCATGCATCACTAATTTAATTTACCTCTACAATTTACACGACCAGAAGCCAACGTAAAATTAAAGGTCTATTGTGACGCTGCAGTAAAAATAAGCAATTGTTCGTTTCGGACTACTCTTCATTATTACAGGAATATTGATATGTATATTCTTGCATATCGATAATTATGCATATTTTCCTGACATTTCCTAATGCTAGATTAGTGCATAAAAGAACAATTTTACGAAATAGCCAATATAGTCTAATCAGCGGGAAAACTTCAAAATCTGGCATCGGCCTTTTTCAATGGTATAACTTTCATCGTGCAAAATATGATGAGTTGTTTTTCAGTAAATTAGGTCTTCCAAAAATAATAAACTCGTAGACTCCCGTAATTTTGCGCGTGTTGTTTGAGATATACGTAACACGGCATTAACACGGACGGTAAAATTGAAAAAGGGAGGCGGAAAAAAATTAACTTTCTCTGTACTGGGGCACAAATTGATAAGTCAAGCAGGCTTGAATATAAATTTTGAAAATCAAGTGTTAAATCTTTTTTGGTAGCATCCACATAAAAAAACCGACAACTTGTACTGTTTTAAGATTTTTCACAAGCCTCTTATTTCCTTTCTCCTCCCCTCCCCAGTGCCTCTCCCTTTTCCTGCGCTTCGCTCCCCCGCACGTACAACGGCCCATTCCCCCCCTCGCCGCACCGCACGTCCCCCTTCCCCTTCTCGTTGAAGTAGCCATCTCCAGGTCTCATGACGTACTAATCCCGTTCGCCGCCCTCCTCTCCGTTCCCTGACGTCCTTACCTCTCCAATCTCGTCCTGCCCTCCCCCCACCCCTCGACTCTCTCCACATCCTCCTCCTCAGTCCGAGGGATCCCTGGTTGTCCGCCTTGCTTACAAACCCCCGTTCCGATCCTCCCTCCCGACCGCCGTCCCTTTCCGCTCTCCATCTTGCGTGATGCCCACTCTGCCGTGCATCCAGTGTGCCTTATTAAGCCCCCTCATGCGCACCGCTACATATCTTACGCCATCTTCCTCTCCTTTCCTCCTCCTCCCCTCCCCACCCTTCTCCCCACCCACCCCCTTCCCATCTCCTCTCCTCGCCCATATCCTCTCCACGTTCTCCCCACCTCACAAGTGAGCCATCTTTTATTTCGTTTTTCTCCCCCTTTATTTTATCTTTTCCTGCCAAGGGCAGATTTATCTTTTTTCTCACTGTTTTCCATGTTCTCCCTTTTCTCATCGATATTTCCCATGTATATGTCTCCAACACAGGAATCACCTCATGTTGCCATCTTTTACCCGTCTGGTTCGATTTCACTCGATTATTTTTTTATCGTGTTTTACATTCTTTCTTTTCCTTCGGAGGCTTGTCAATATTTTCCCATATTCTCGTTACCTTTTGCTTAGATTTTTAACATTTCTGGCAGTCGAACAATCTCTTTTTGTTGCTCCATTCATTGAACAGCAGCATCTAATTTAAATTTCGCTTTCAGTGTTATGTTGATTTGTCCCTCGACTCTGTTCCATTTTATTTGAATCATATTTAAGTCGATAATTTTTGGGGATTTATTGGATCAATTAAAAAAAAATCTGAAATGTATGTAGTAGTTTTGCTTTGAAGGAAATAGAAATTTGAAATTTTTCTCCTTCCATAGATGTCTAACTGAAATAGGGTGTTACGAATAGATGATTGTTTCTTGATGAAGTAAACATGGTGCAACTTTGACAACTGCACTCTCCTTGGTTGCATTTAATTGCATCAAGATGAAAATCTTGATGGCCTAAGTTTCTACCAACGTTTTATCTACAACGTGCTATGAGTCAGCGAAACGTGACGCGTAGATCCTCAGTAAATTGACAATCAGCATTGAAGCCTGAGTTATTGCTCTTGAACCCACGTTTTCCCTCCCTCATACCTGTTCTTCGTTATTTCTTATCATGGATTTCGGAAAAACACTGAATCTTATGTAATATTTAATAGCATCATCTTCACTATACTTAATTAAATGCAACATCTAGAATAAAATTTGCTCTCAATATTGTTAGAATTAAGCCTTTTTTTAGGCACCAAATTAGGCCTTTATTGTATTTGGTATTTTGCGTATTTTATTTGAACCAATGGCTTTTTTTGGGAATTTAAACAAGTACATTGAAAAACCCTGATTGAAAGACGAGGATTATAACTAAAAGAATTATTTGAAGAAAAATGTGTTGTGATCCAGTGTTTTTATTCAAATTAGTAGAAATAGGATCTGAAACCATATGCAAAGGCAGGACAGGATGAAAATTTGGGGATGAATAACTCGGGATGAATATAGTTTTCGAAATGAAATAGAAAGGAAACATGCTTAAGTTCTAAAATCTTGTTTGCAGAATGTGGTCATTAACTGGTTTTTGTGCTTGAATCTTCATTACCAATCTAGGTACCAGCGTCACACCATGAAAGCACGCATTCAACCCTCGGAAGTGGCAGAATTTTCCCGGCTCGTATATGGCTGTCCATTCGAGATAACATCGTGCACCTTCGGACGGTGGGACGTTAAAGCGCGTGCAGTTTTTTAAAGTAGTCCTCATCAAAAGATTAATGCGTCCTCAGGGTGTTACCCACCTTTAATCCTCTCGCTAGTACACCCCAGATCTACTGATCCATGCATCCTTAATGGCTTAAAATGATATCAACTGTAATTTATTTACCCATCATTTATTAATCCGCTACACCGTTGCAAGTCTAGGTAAAGTGCTTCTGCCGGATTCAGTGTGCACGGAAATGTATTTCTTCATGCATGAGATATATTTTTGGGCAACTTTATGAATCGTATTCCCGTTGGTTTATCTAATACCCCCTTATTCTTCCAAATTAAATAACAAAGTTGATGAACTTATTGCTAATTATAATAATTTGGGCTGAAGAAAATCTGCTTGTTCATACGATAAATATGCTCTGAAATGTACGATTGATTGAATCGGTAGTACGATATAATGGTAAATGTAATTAGTCAAAGTATGTAAAGTAAAAGTATTATAATGCTTACCAAAAGCACATGCAGTGTTGTTGCTCTCGTACAGTTTAAGCCGGCTAAACTTAATAGTAATATTAAACTTTTCTCATTAATAGTTTTTGGAACTTGTTCTGGAAGCAAGAGAAAAATTACTTCGTAAACTTATAGATGAATAAACAGGAAACTTTCTCTCAGAACTTTCATCGTGTAAAACAAACATAACGTTTATACTCCAAGGTTGAAATTCGTGAGAATAAAATTGCTTTCAACTTCTTATTATCTTCAACTTATCGCCACTAGTCACTGTTTCCCCCAAAAAATCTCCATTTAATGATACGAGACCATAAGAAAAACAGGAAGACCACATCTTGGACATATTGAAAAAAATCCGCATGTATTCCGCAGAAGTGTATTTATTTTTTATCTCGTTTTTGACGGAGCGAACGTGGGCTTATCAATGGAAGACTTCCCGGGGAAAGGGCTCCGCTCCGAAGCGAATCTCCAGTAGCCACCGTCCCCTTGAAGGGTTGTGCGAGGGGCGGGTGGAGGTGGAGGGCAGAGTGTGCCTCCACGTGCGCTCTCTGTGGGCCTTTGCGCCTTCCGCGGGCAGCGTTGCCGAACTTTAGGACGATTAGAACAGACTTGGGCGATGACACGCAAGCGAAAAGAAAAGCCCCTTGAAAATTAAAAAAAACCTCATTTTCCTTGAGAAAACCTATGAAAAGCTCGTAGGCCTCCTGCTACCGGTTTGCGAGAAATCTATAAAGAGGAAGGGGGTGTGGACAAAGAGGTCTCACTGGATTGGATGGGAGGCTGAAATTAAAAGGATGAAGGATAGAATGAGGGAGGCGGTAGGTCTGGGAGGGGAAGAAGGAAAAGCGAGAGGATGAGGCGCTGAGGAAGCAGTGCTTGGTTTTTGGATTGAATTGAAAAAACATCTCGACATTATTGGCCGCACACCTGATCTCGAATGAGGGCAATGCTTTTCAAAAATGGTTCTTTTGCACTCATAATTATGATATTAATAGTTTTAGAACAAAAATAAGGCTCGTTCTTGGACAAAACGGTCAGTAATCCATGACAATTTGGTATGGGAAAAAAGTTCTTTCTAGAACTTTGCCATCCTGCCCTTGAAATGAATATGCAGACAATAGGTCCGCAAAGTCAAACTTTTAAGTACATTCTAAATGGTTAGCTAATAAGAAGTTTATTAAAAATATTTAGAAAAGACTTCCTAAACAGTAAAGACTAAACTGTCAATCGAAGTAGAGAAAATAAACGTTGAGAATGTGTAAAAACATGTTGACTGTTGGAAGTCTTAGTTAATATTATTTTCTAGGTATTGAAAGAAGTGGGAAATAGCATTTTTAAGGTAATACTTTGAGAGTACAGTTAAATGATATCGGCCTTTTAGTCGGCACATAAACCTAATAAAAAAAATCAACTGCCTGCACTTACGCCTACGCTGGGATTCGAACTCGTGGCCATCGGTGTACCAGCGTACGCGTTATCCGAAGACTATTCATGGCCAAGGCCAGTAGTGTTAGTTATATTTCAACCCCGCATCGGATGGAAATAAAAATTCCATAGAAAGTAAACAACAAGTATTGACATTAAATAAACTTAGCGAGTATTTTCGTTGGTTTTGTAAGCATATGCATCATGTTACCCCTTCCAACACTCAGTACTACATCCTGGACATTATTCGAGTGTTGTCCACATGGAAATAACGGACTTCAAGACGTTGGTTCTTTGATTCTCAGCAAGTAAATATCGTGAATCAATTAATTTTAATTTCCGAGTTAAATCTGAATGCCATCGTTGAACTTAATCCTTCTTCCTTTAGCTTAACCTCTTGGCATTCTCAAAATACTAACTTAACCTTTATGCCTCAAAGTCTAAACCCATCTGCCGGCTACCTTCCAGAAAGGGACCACTGCCATCACGGAAATAGAAATTTTGATCGTAGTGGTGAATCGCAAGTACGTCCTCAGGTACCATAGGTAGAAGTATAAATACATCATGAAGACACTAGAGAGGAGTTAACACTGTGAGGAGGTAGCGGAATGGGTTGTCATTCATCAAAATTTTAAAGGTTTAAAGCTACGGTGGGCGGAGACCAGGGGCGGGGTGACAAAGAAGGGACATCGGGGTGAGAAGGTGGAAGGATAAAAGGGGAGGAGGAGAAGGAAATGTGAGGTGAGTAGATCAATAGGAGGTGACCGAAAGGGTTCGACTGGGTGGGCCAACCCCCATCGCCCACCCACCCTCCCTCCCTCCATCCCCCATTTGGTAGTGCGGGGTTTGTTTTGATTCGGAGGGTGAGAGTGTCTCATCGAGTGTCCCCTTCCCCGTCCTCCCCCCATTTCTCCGCCCCCTCCCTCTCTGGCGAGCCCAGGGCCAATGAATAACTCAGCAGAGGGCGGAATGGGTGGAGGAGGTTTTTGGAAGGGAGAGAAAGTGAAAAGATGGCGGAAGGGACATGGGAAGAGAAGAAAGGGTTTTATAAAGGGTATGAAGGAGACGGATAAAACGGGAATGGGTGTGCGTGCGTGTATATGTGTGTGTATGTGAGAGGAGTCCGATCGAGGGGAGATCGAAGTAGAGTGACCGAGGAAGGACAAGTTAGGTTAGGGACCGGTAGCTATCAGAAGTGGGGACATTTTCAGAAATAAGCTCCGAGTTTTACTTTTCGGAGAGACCAGCTACCTTTTCCTCTGAATACAGGAGATCATTCACAGTTCAAATCCTTGCAAAGAGGTCATTCTCTGAATTATTTTGTATTTTACTGTATTAATCCCGCAAAAATAGTAAGAAGAGTACTTATTCATTCTCTCATAATAATCACTGGTAGATATCTACAGAAAAAGACTAAAATAAATAAAAGATATCAGCTCATAAATTGATATAATTGTAATTTCAGGGAGATAATGTGCTTTAACGTAAAATTATGCTTATATATTTTTTACTTTTCATAATTTTTTTTATCTCAAATTTCTTTACATAAACTTACAGAATATTGTTTTAACTATAGTTAAAAAAAGCCAAAGTGTTTTCTCTGTCAAGTATAAAAAGTGGCCGACTGTTACTGAAAATGTTATGAAATAATTTCTTCCGTTTAATTTTCCAAGATCCTGCCAACGAAAAATTACACCGATTTAAATATCTAGGCTAAGTCGCGACTTGTGCAGGTATTAGTGTTCATATACCACGGCCTTTTGAGTGTTATCAGACATTTAATAGTGTATTGTTCCTAAAAATTTGAAAATGTGAATTTAGAGAATCCTGAATACGTGCTTCGAGCAATCGACCGTTGTAGATCAACCCTGACCGTAAGAAGGAAGGAAGTGGGTGAAGAAAGGACCGAGGGAAAAGAAGATTCTTGGGAAGGCAATAGAAGATTCTTAAACCCAAAAGTAAGGGGAGATGTTGGAGGGAAAAGAACAAGGGAAATAGGACAAAAAGGGAGAAGAAGACAAGAAAAAAGGAGAGAGAAGAAGGGGTGGGGGAGCAGGAAGGCCGCTGGGCACGTTTCTGCTAGAGATTGGGCGAAAAGAATTGTAACAGGACGGATAAAAAAAATATATTGCCTTAAAATTGTGTCCATGCGATAGTTATTGGCCCGGAGTTGTTTTTAACTTTTTTCATTTTAATTGTCTGTCTTTCAGCCTTGTAAGTTACCATCATGTTGTTTAAGGCTATCGTTTCCATAGCCTCAAAGTAGGCAAAGGAAAGGACAACTTGAAAAAAGAATCAAAATTTGAAGTTAAATATTACTTTTATCTATTATGAGAATTTTCTTTGTAATCTTTTTGGAGCTGACAATTCATGCTTTATGTCTACACAGTTAGGAATTCAAATGTAAAGGAACTTATTAAGTCAAATACTTTATTTTATACTGACAATTTTTACCTGTGATAAAATCCACGCAGGAGCTTGCCTTCTAAATTATAATTCCCGAGGAATAGGATCAGATCGCAAAGAATAGTAATTCAACAGTATTCATTTATTAAGGCAGGTGTTAGCTCAATAATTAGGGTAAGAATGTAGTCTATATATTATTCCCTGAAATACGATATTTTTAACTTATCGTTTCTAGCATATTTGGTTGGCATTATTCATTAGTGTTAAGAAGTATTCCTTACAATTATCGAAATCATAAACTTTCCACAGCGGTTCTTCACTACGTACGTTGTGGTCGGCATGTCAGCAGTAACCTGAGAGAAAAGCTTATACATAGGTCTCTTGCTTTCTTTTTTTGAATTTAATATTTTTTATAGAACATTTATGTAAACACAAAGAAACTGCGGGGTATGCCGCAACATTAACTTTAGCCGAGTTTTCCGATAATATGCATTAGAATGCAAAAATTTCTAAGTGTAAAAATCTGTAGCCGGTCAAGTCGAATATTTTTACACCTTGAAAGGTTTGCATTTAAAAATTTATACACATGCATTTATATAAAATGTAGACATTTTTAAATATAATACTCTCTAAAAAATGTTGCAACATCAGATAAAGCAAAAATGCGGACATTATTTCCTAAAACTGCCTTATTTATTTTTGTGAATTGAGGAATATGGGAAGCAAATTGGTGTGCTCTCTTGGATCGATTGATAAGTGATCGGTCCTCTTGGAGGTAGATGCTTGGGTAATTTGGCGAATCATCAAGATCCTTAAGATATATACAAGATGGGGAAAGCATGCTTAGGGGATTTCATTAGCAATTAACTTATTTGCGAGTAAATTTTCATTAACCTTACCCTTGATAAGGGAGACGGCAACTCGCCTCAATTTTTCTTTTCTTCTAGGATCGTTAACGTATTTCCGTGATCCTCCTCCGTATACTTATCAATCTTCAAAGTTCGGGAAGGGAGTTCATAAGGAAGCGCCTAGGAATGAATATCTGTTAATTGCATGACTGTGAAAATCCCAAGATTGTTGAACGGGCGATGTGCAAATATGGGCACCGTGCTGAAGAGGAAGGATGAAGCGATTGAGGAGGGAGCAGTTGGGGTGGAAAGGGTTGAAGACCCTTCGAAAAGAGAGGGTTGGGATGACGAGGGTTTAAGGTGAGGTTGGGGCTGGAAGGAAGTGGTATGTGTGCGTATTGAGCGGAGGAGAGAGTGCGGAAGGAATATAGGCAACCAGAAAATCGAGAGTTGGGGAGGCGGGTTGCGATAATGGAAATGAGGGAAGAGATATCAGAGAGGAGAGGGGGAAGAGGATGGAGTCCTAGAGAGAAAGAGTGAGGAGACGAAGAGGGGGAGTGGGAGGGAGAGCAGGGAGAGGAGGAGGACGTTGGTGTTGAAAGGCAATGCCTAATATCGCCACCTATCTTCCCAGGCCAACATCGAGGCAAGATCAGGGAGGGGGTGGGGTTGGGGAGGGTTGAATCTTGGGAGAGACGATGGCGGGAGAGGCGGATGGAAGGGCTGTCGAAGTTTAACGCCGAACAAATTGGCCCGAGTGAAAGTAAGCATCGACGGGAGGGGTGGGCGGGAATTACGGGCATGATTACCCTATCTCCTTCCGAGACTTTTGGAAAGAAAACTGATTCCGCAGCCTTCCCCGTGCCGCCGCATCCAATTGGCGCCATCCAAAAGGGGTTGAGCCGAAGAATGGAAGGGGAGGCGGGAAGAGAGGAAGGGGTATCTGCTGGGGAAGTTATGGAGAGAGGCTGTAGGGGAGGAGGAGGGGTAAGTTGGGTAGGGAGATAATTCGGAATGAGATCTCCGGTTGCGGGCGCCGATGGGGATGCGGGTGGGATGGGAGGATGTAGGAAGAGGAAGTGGGGTCGATGATTCGATTCCTTGGGAAATTGCTGCGGGACACCGAGGAGTTCCATGTTGGTGCTTAAG
This sequence comes from Hetaerina americana, assembly GCF_022747635.1. Lineage (NCBI taxonomy): Eukaryota > Metazoa > Arthropoda > Insecta > Odonata > Calopterygidae > Hetaerina > Hetaerina americana. The sequence continues at coordinate 90,019,164 of NW_027286874.1, forward strand.
ACAATGCGGAGGTGAGGAGAGGGAGAGAGAGGGAGTGGGAAGGAGGTGAAAATGCCCTAATTTAAAAGTGCATTACTCCCGCGGAGGCCACCGCTTTATATGGCTTAATTCATGATTACGCGGATTCTCGGGGGAAGAGGGAAACGCGAATTTGAAATTTCGAAGCATGATAAGCTCATTTCACACCTAATCAGACCGTTACACCGCCGAAGCGTTAATCCGCTGATGCTCTTGTTACCTCCCATAAATTCATGCTACGTCCCTTAATTAAACTATCGCTTGGTTACGCCGCAAAATTGTTGTCAAGATATGTATAATGCAAACAAGTGTGGATGATCTCCTGGTACATTAAGATTTATGTGTTCGCGTACGAGGGTCCTTATAATCGAAAATATTACGTTTTGTTTAGTTTTTAGCTATTGATAACATGAAGCGGAATTAACAAAAATGTAATGAAGGAAAACTATGAAAGATGACGCTTTCGTGTGTGTGTGTAAATCAATTTGAAGTTATAATAATTAAAATCGTTCAACCATCTTTAGTTACCATTTTTTTTACTCCGCATTTCTTTATGTTAGCCCTCCCATCACTGTAATGTTTTGCCATAGGTTATTGTGTTTATGAAATTTTGTCTGCAGAAAGAGAAGTGGGATATTTTATGAGTAGAAATTATTGGCTCAGTAGTACTTAATACTGTGAAATTCCTTAAGATGTTTACATTTATTCATAAGCATATACTACCTTGATCAAAAAGTTCCCGGAATAACCACCGTGTGGCGCTCCCATCGTTCCGATTTGAGTTCTGTTTTTTTTGTTAAATTGGTACATCTGTTGTTGATATTCCCTTTAAATCTTAGTGTCATAACTTGACATTTGCAAAAGTTACGTAGCCAAGAGTACATCTATCTCTGTGTGTGTTGGCGATTTTTTACAATTGCAGAAATGGATTTAAATTTGCAACAACGAACTTGTATTAAATTTTGCGTAAAAAACGGATTTAGTGGCGCACGGACGTTGGAAATGTTGGAAAAGTGTTTCGGCAACGATTCTCTAAAAAAAAACGGTCGTTTACCAGTGGCACGAGCGGTTCAGAAGTGGTCGTGAGTCAATCGAAGATGATGAACGCAGTGGCAGACCATCGACATCGAAAGTCGGTGAAAAAATTGATAAAGTAAAAGAAATGTTGGTCAATAACCGCAAATTAACCATCAGAGAAATAGCGGAGGACTTGAACATTGCCTATGGATCCGCCCAAGACATTGTGGTTAATGATTTGGGTTTCCGTCGTGTAGCAGCAAAGTTGGTGCCAAAAGACCTCAATTTCATGCAAAAAAGAGACCGTGTTGACGTCGCAAAAGACATGATTTGCGAGGCTGAATCCGATCCCACATTCATCAAAAGGATCATTACTGGAGACGAGACGTGGGTTTATGAGTACGACACGCAATCCAGACATCAGGCAAGTGAATGGCGTTCACCAAAAGAGCCGAGACCAAAAAAACCACGTCGTTTTCAGTCAAAAAAGAAGGCAATGCTGACGGTTTTCATGGATTACAACGGTGTAGTGCATCATGAATTTTTGCCAGAAGGCCAGACAGTAAACAAAGAGTATTATTTGGGCGTTATGAGACGTTTGCGTGAAATAATTCGCCGAAAGAGACCAGAAATGTGGGCAGAAAACTCGTGGATTTTGCACCATGATAACGCACCGTCGCACAGTGCTATCATTATTCGTAATTTTTTGACGAAAAATGCAACAAATACCATCCAACAGCCACCGAATTCACCTGATTTGGCTCCCTGTGACTTCTTTCTGTTCAATCGAGTTAAAAAACCATTACGGGGAACGCGTTTTAGCAGCCGAGAGGAAGTAATGGAAAAATCGCAGGAAGCACTGATGGACATACCGAAAACCGAATATAAAAAATGTTTCGAGGATTGGATCAAGCGCTGGCATAAGTGTGTTGCAGTCGATGGGGATTACTTTGAAGGGGACAATATAGATTTAGATGAATAAACTTGTATTTTTAATTTTTTGAATAAATTCCGGGAAATTTTTGATCAAGGTAGTATATTAATGCATGAAATTAGTGGCGTAAGTACGGGAAGGTAAAACGGAGCGGGTAAATGGAACCAAGTAGGAGGCTCAACGTTTCGAGTGTTCTCCCCGCTGGCTTATCTCCGCGTCGAGTGCCTTGGTTAAGAATTCCTCGAGGAATCCTTGATGCTGTTGCATTCCACTTGTCAAGAAACATTCAGCGAGGGTAAAAAAAACCTGCGTGCAGATATTTTTAATTTTATATTTTCTTGTTCGTGGAAATTTTGAGTGGAACGAATGAGTGGGGAAGTTGGTGGGGGGAGGGACGGAGGAGAATGAAGCTGGGAGAGGCGCGGGACGGCTTGGGTGGGGGAAGGAGTGGTTAGCGGGGAGATGGGGACGAGGGTGGAAGGGCGGCGCCGTCGACTCGAGGGGAGGGGAGTGGAGGGAGGGGTTGTCCCCGGCGGGAGACAAGCGTGCGGCGGGCTGGGAGAGGAGAAAGGGGACGAGGATAAAATTTCCTATCCCGGATTCTCAGATGTTTACTTTGGGTTCTAATGAATCAAAGTAAATTCTTACAATTGTATTCCGCGTGCTATTCACACATGGGAAGGGATAAGAGATAGGACAAGTACGGCTCATAATAAAAGGGCATCATTCGGTCGCGAGACCCCCAATCTATCACAGCCTCGTTTCGCTATTTCCCATGAAATCATGCAGTTTTGGTTTTTTTCCATTATTATTAGTATTACTATGCAATATACCAGCTACTTCACCTGCATGTACCAATAATTCTCATGTAACAGCTTAATAAAGCCTGATTTCTGCGTCGGAGACTTAACCACCAATTATAATTTGATTAATTTTACGCTTGCATTTAGACAGAAACCAAGAGTGAATTATAAATACTTGTTTATTATACTCCAAAGCCATCAAAGAATAAACCCTGGATTATTCAGTACATGTTTAATGCCAAATATTGAAGCACACATTATGATAGACACCCGCATCAGAATTCACATCGCATTTGATGTGATTAAGGGTGAAAAACGATTTGTAAAGTATTTGCTTCATTGTTGGTAAGTTTAAATCAACGATGATTAGTATTTTTAAACCAGTAATTAGAGACAAAATTTCTCATTCGAATCGCCATGAGTTCCTTTAGAAGTCAGTGGGCCCCTGAATTATACGAAAAAATATTATTAATGACACATAAATAGTACTTGAGACTGTGGAATTTACTGAACGTCCTACAAAATTATTTTTGGGTTTGAAATATTATTTTTTGGTCACTGCGCAACCTTTCCATGCACTCTCATGTTCATATTACATGTTTTATTGGCCCCACGTTAAACAAGGAATGGCATAAGTACGAGTATATTCATAAATTTTCACTCGAATTTTTACTGAAACCTGCCATTAGTTAAACCGTCTTTCTTCCTGTATTTTCTGCTCGTCGGTTGCATATTTTGCTTGAATAGATGAGTACGTGTACAGGTACTCCTATTATGCCATTCGTCGTAGAGAAAATATACCCGTCGTTTACCTATGTCCGAAGAGACCTTGATAGTTTTGTTTCTCAAAAGGATGAACTCAGACGAATTATTCGGCCGGGATGCGTCGTAGAGGTTCATCACCATGGTGAATAGAGGTTGTCAACCGAGGTCGCATCCTCACCGCTTTCTCGAATCTCCGATGGCTCTGTGGAATTTTCGTGGATACATTTTAATTATCCTGAAAATTTGTTGTGTTATTTTATCTGTTGGCTCAATCGATATCCACTTTCTTATTTCTTCCCAAGAAACATGAGCGCATCCATCAGAAAAAAAGTGGGGTTGCGTAGCAATATCAAACGATTTGCATGCATATGGAAGGGAAGAAAAGTATTTTCTGGACTTGAGATGAAAATATGTACTTCGATCTGCGAGAATGGGTGCAATGATTTGGTTACGCTTTTCAGGGTTCATAAAGAGCATCGTCGATCAGATCCAGAAACCGAAAATACAGGTTTTTCCTCAAATGGAAAAACGCATGGGAAAAAATTGAATTTTTTTTAGAGTTTTCCGTTCTCTAGGTAACAAATTTAAAAAAACAATAATTAGAATAGAAACGCAGTATACAACTGCTTGATATCGTTCCATCTGCCAGAGGATAAACGGGCCATGTACGCCTATGTTTTGGCAAAATGTAGACCATGGGAATAGAAAGAAGTGCGAGGGTTTGAACTTCAATAATTTTACGCTGTGGATAATAATGTAATTTGGAACAAGTTTGATGACTATGACCTTGTGGTTGGATGAGAAAATGGAAGATTTAAGTGAAGCGACATCTAGGATTTTTGGTTATAAGTACGTTATTTCAGAAAGGAAAGTTGGTGTTAGCGCGCTTGCGTGTACGTTTCGTTGAGGAGCGGAGCGAAAGAGTGCGGTTGGGAGATGAATGTTTGGGGGCTTGTGGGAGTTCTCGTGTGAGTCCAGCGGTGGGGAGTGTTAAGGGAAGGGAATGGGGAGAAGGGAGGCCATCGGAGTGGGAACCTCACCTTTGCCGCTCGGCGGGGGGGGAGAGAGAGCAGTTCGAGTGGAGCAGTGGGAGAGAAGGGCTCGGGCAAAAGGAAAAAGCTACGGGGAAGAGGCGAGAGACGAATGTCCCGAAGTGGGGCCGAAGGTGGAAAAAGAGAAAGGGCCTCTCTGCAGCACTCGAGGGCTAGATGGCGAAGGTGAGACGGTGCTGGAGGTGGAGTTGTCGCTTTTGCCACCTGAACTAATTATGAAACCTGGAGAAGGGAGTCGAGGGCGAATAAAAAAAGAATCAAGGGGAAAAACAGTTGAGTCCCTGCTTAACTTTCATCAGAGGGACCTCTCAGAGCCTTGACGACCACCTGCTCACGGGACGCATTCCGTCCATTTAAGAGGCCATCCACTGCGACTCGTTAAGTTACCACCAACGTACAATCCAAAATGAGGATTTAGTGATAAGTTTCCTGTTTTTGGTTCGGGTATAAAATATTTTTCGCTTAAGTTACGTGGTTTCTCAATTCTTTTGACTTTACCTCATGGATCAAGTACACACGGGATTGTTAGTGTTCCAATTTCACTCGTTTTTCTTTCATTCGTTTTTCAAATAACTAGTTTGAACCTACTTCGACCGATTTGACGTTCATGCACTTTCGTACGATCTTTTTCTGGTTCCACTGTCGTATGGATTCTTTGTATTGAAAGAATTACAGTTATTAAGCCTGCTTCTCGACGCGCATGCGCGAATGACTTTTTTTATGACCTTATTTGTTTTTAGAAGCGGGTTCATTTTTTCGTTTCCACTTTCGAAAGTATTAATATCAAAAAGTAAAAAGATCTGATATTTCCCGTTTTTAATATTTTTCATTTAAAGGCAGCTAAAAGTCTAGGTCCATCCGAAAACTACTTTAAGCGGTAAAATACTTAGAGAAGCATAGAGGGCTTAACCATTTTACTGAAAATTAAAGGCCCATGTTCTTAAGGATGGATATATCACTTTAATGCCGCAGTGCTGCATCTCTCCTGAGTTGCCAAACCCCATGCCGAAGGGGAGACCTTACGTATCCTTTCTCTTTCGGCGTCTTCCCTCCTGCTTATACCTGAGAGGCCACTTGGTAAAATACTTGATATTTATGTAATAATCATCCTCAACTGGGCGTTAACCTTGGGTCTTTTCATCTTCGGCTTATTATTTATTTGATAGTTTCATACGGATATCTTTAGCTACGTAAAACATTATAGTTTGTGTTCATATGGCGTATTCGGAATTAAATCGAGATATCATTTCAGATTGAACGACCCATTTATGGGTCAGGGTACTTTATGGGGTGTTTTTCGGACCCTTGAACCGCAGAGTTGGCGTCAGATGTAAAAAATCATGGATGCTCAGTTGAATTTATTGTCTCTAGAAACTTTCATAGTTTCCTTTTTATTTTCTCTTCGTGATAACACGAAGAATGATGATATCCATCACTAACTCACCTTCCCACTCTCCTAAAAGTCCCGCCATCGCGTAATAGTGATTGGTCAGAATTTAGAGTAATTGTAGAAGGGGTTCTGGCTGACACCTGTGGAGAAGGATGCTATATTTTTGCAGTGAAATTACTATGCAGCGAGCCAAAAAGTATTTCATAAAAATATCGGATATTCAAAATAAGTCACATGAAATTCTGGCTTGGTGAATAAGGCTGTGGCGCAATGAAACTGCATGGGCCTGGAAGGCGAGCACAATAAAAAAAATTAGCGTTTGGGTTTAAATTGATATACTGACTGACTGGAAATGAGACACAAGAGGATTATTAGTCGAACTTGGTGGTGAAGGAAATAGGTCTTGGTTGTAATACGGAGATGAGAAAGAGATTAGGTTGTGGAAATCCAGAGTGGTAGTAGCTTGTTGAAAGATAAATACATCGAAAGCCAGTGGGATATAAGTCACATGAAATCGGTGTTTTGAGAAAGAAGGAAGGAACCACCACAAATTGAATTGCGATGTTTAATAGACAGAAAATAGGGATTCAGATTTGGAAAGTTTTCGTAATATTTCCGAGTAAGAATAATGAAACTACATATCGCTCTAAAGCAGTCAGTCATAATATACGATTAAATTATATCCGATAATACTCCAGTAATTTGTTTTATTTGTTATCTGCAGTTTAAAAAGAGCGAAATTTAGAGCTCTCGGGGAACAGAAAATTTAATTAATGCTTAAGGAACGCCGAAGAGAAAAATGGGTCTTTGGGGATCAAAACAAAACCTAGCAGAAAATTCGAAATGCTATCGTCCGCTGACTGAAACTCGTTCCCAATTCAAAGGAATCGCGAGGAATTGTGAGGTGCGAACCATCGAAATTTAACCGAAACAACCTCACGAAAAGGGTCTAATCCCCAAGGATTAAAATAAAAAAAACCTGGAGTTGTTGAGAGAATGTGATAGGCACTCCACAGCCAAACCCTGTAACCCGTTGGAACTGGAGAGGCGAGAGGGAAGGTAGGGAAAGAGTGGGCTGTTGGTGGTTAACTAGGCTGAGGGAGTGGGAGATTCATGGAATGGGGGGATGAGCGAGCGTATACGTCTGTGTATGAGGGTGAGAGGAGGGATGAATGGAGAGGAAGAGATGGCGGTGGAAGAGGAGCTAGAGGGAGAGGCGGGTTAGGGCAGTGGAAGAGTTTGAAATTAGGCGCGGGAGATGTGGGGGAGGGGCCAGAGAGTAATGGCGGGGAGGAAAGGAAGAGGGGAGGTTAGAAAGCCGACCATGAATTCCAGTTTGCGGGAGAGAGCAAGAGATGGTCGGAACAGAAGTTCGCCATGGGATCCGCGACTGAGGTGGGGAGGGTGAGAAAAGAGAGAGAGAGTTGGGTTTATTAGTGGGAATGGAGGGGACGGGGGGGAGCACCAGGGGCGGAGGGGGGTTAGTTTTCGGGGCGGCGGAATGGCAGGAGGTAGTTCCGTCCGGGACATCCATGGTGGGGGAGGTCGGGAAGAGAGGGGTGGAAGAGGACTAGTGGGGGAGGCTTGTAATGCAAAGAGAATGGGAGAGGGTGGAAAGGGGTGTTGAAAGGATTTATGAACGCCTGTCCGTCTATTTGGTTAGGAGTGGGGTGGGAAGAGGGAGGGAGGGAGTTTTTCAAGGGAAGAATTTGACTGGGATGCGGCGAGGGGTGCGGGGAGGGTGGGCGAGGGATTGGGAGAGCGGCAAAGGGTTAGTTAGGAAGTGGGGGTCTGTAAGGGTCGACAAAATGGAGGGGGAGAGGAGTTTCGGCGGATTTCCGAGGAGATTGTTTTCCATTAATGTTGGAATTCCTCGTTTTGTGCCCTTCTGGTACGTGAGCCGCGAGCTTTTCCTCACTCGCTCCCCATTCGGCTCTCGCTGCCATTTTGGCATTTACCTCGGAATAATCTAGTGCTGCACCCGCCTCCATTCCTCCACGACCACCCTCCACCATTCACACCTTTCTCCCGCCATTGTATTCGAAAATTCCACCCTGTGCAAGCGCGATATTGCTGCCAAACCCCTCATTTTTTTCCCTCTACCTTCCTCGTATTTTAGACGTTGTCAACACCGAGACTGGCATTCACCGGGTGTTGGCGCTCGGTGTTGCAAAGGGAATGCTGGGAGCAACAACGTGACTGGGCTGGCCCACGGTGGCGGAATCAGCCTACGCGGGCAAAATTCTCAAAGGGCTCACTCGCGGCTCGACTTCCCTATCGGAGGGATCCGTTCGATGGGTTTTGTGTTTTCCTCCCTCGGAACTGGAGCAATTATTGTAAGCACTTCCGTTAAGGCTGTCATCACAGGATTAGCCGCATTGTCCCGGGACTGGTTCTCACCTTACCCCATGTTAAATTATAAATAGTCACGGCATGTTCAGCTTATAGGTTTTCAGCGGGATTTTACGGTTTAATTTATTTTGTGGATGATAAAGGAAGACAGGTTGGTGAGGTAACATATATTTTCTTTTTTTCCGTATGTAGGTGCATAGAAATTTTAAGTTCATGTGAAATATTCGCAGTATCGGTAATGATGCCGCCGAGTATACGAATATAATTTTTTTTTAAATAGGCCGTAAATTCAAATTCATGCGATACAGTAGTAAAGTATTGACTGGAAGTTGTTGCTAGAGAGTTGTACGAATTCCTTCTTCTTCAAGGATCCACAACTTATAAAAAGTTATGCCTTCTTGCAGTGAGTTTAAAGCAGATTTTATTACCGTAGTATAAGTAGCCTTGGAATCAGTAGTATTGCAATCGTGTAGTATAAATGATGACTCTTAGAGAGCGAAGACTAATTATTCAGTTTCACAATGGAGTAGCTTAACTGGTAGCCTGGAATTTCCTAGACGTAAACTTAAATTTGACCTCAAGAACCATCATTACCATTCAAATATTATAGTGCCGATAAAGTATAAACAATCTAAATAGCTAACGATCTAATATAAAAAAAATAATATCTTAAGTGGAAAGTCCCATTGTCAACTATTTCCAAGGCAGTGATTTATTGGATTTTGAAAGTGCACAATCATTTCCATAGATTCTTTTTTAACTTGATGCTTCGTTATCATTCTAAATGAAAAGGTAAGTGGATCCCATTAAAAATAAATTAGCCTTCAAAAACATTTCTCCCATGGATCCAATCCTGGATATGTCATCGACGCGAATAATTCTTCATGCTGGCGACCAGTTTAAATTTTCTGGATGTTGAGGTTTACTGGTAGCTAGCTATTGTAGGAGAACCAACTTTTATTTTCAAAATGGCAAAACATAATGAATCTTCATGTATCAATTTCTGGAGATTAAAGTATTTTTCTTCATGCTAAGTATATTTTTCGTATCCTAAGTTTGATAAAATGCTAATCATAAGCGCAGTGTCTGTTATAGCGGCATTGGATCTCGAGCTGCCAACGAGCCGCCGCTGGAGAATGCTTGCTATGTTTTCCGAAAAGTTTGTCTTCCTCCATGGAGCTTCATGAATTTGTCATCACCATTATGGTTCTTAGCTAACTTTCGTAGGCATCCAGAGATTCCTTTTTTTTGGAGCGGTGGGCGCTTCATTGTGAACCGTGGTTTCGGTCCCTTTTTCCGAAAGAAAAACATTCCAATATTCAAACCTTGAAATTTTTTCGTTACCTAACAAGAGAATTAATTAACCTCTAGCATTGTTTCCGCTGCACGCTCCCCTTTTTGTCCTTTTGGCTATATCCGTCCACAAGCCTCGCTTAAGTTTCTTTTTTTTTTTGGTCGACTCGCTAGCTCTTTGGGGTCTTTTATGCTCAAGGAGCAGCCCGTGTCTTTGTGAGACCCCAAAGATTCCCCCTCCTCACTGGCTTTATCTTCTCGCCCCTATCCCTCCGAGCACATCTTTCCCTTCTTTGAGACATCTCCGTCTCTTCCAGTCTTCCTTTCTTTCCCCCTTCGCCATGTCCTTATCCATCCTCACTGGCGAGGCGAACAGGGTTGCCTGGTATTTAATTAATCAAGCAATCTGTATAAAGTTTCGTTGTCATATCTATTCTGGTACGATGCATATTTATTAGGGGAGCAAAATCAATAGACATAAGTAATTTGGATTTTGTCATGTATGTCTTCAAAATTAGACCATATTCTAAAATATATCTTTTCCGGTAATTTCTAAAAATATGGTTAATTATTTTTCATATTAATTCGTTGCGAACGCATATTGCTTTCCTTCAGTAGCTTAGTTAAATTATTAGCGAGTAAATTAAACTCAAAATATGAGTTTGTGGGTTTGATACGGGAACAATTCAAGTGATGAAGAATAAATTTTATGCCTTTTGGGTTCATAAAACACCTAGGAAAGAAAATTGTCCACAGAATGATTTCAGGACACAAAATTTCCTTAAATTAGGAATTTATGGTAAAAAATGTATATAACACAAGAATCGCTCCTCCTCGTTCTTCTAACAGAGTGATTTTCCCTTTAAGCAAAGGGAAACTACAGCATACGATGGGCTGACTCGGATGATTTGTCCAATGGGATGTACTCCCATGATCCTTGGTTCAGTATTCGAGCATAACCGTCGGCAATCGGCGTGTCAACCGCGTTTTGCTGAGTCCATGCGTTTAGGGGCCAAAACTTCGGTAATTTAGTGTTTGGGTTGTTTACGCTGGAGAGGAGACGCAAGGGAGAGGACGGGAGAAAGGAGGAACGTGGAAATTTATGACGAGAGAGAAACTCATAGAGGAGCGAACGGCGTGGAAGGGTCTCCTAAAATAGAGGATATTTGAAAACTCAACTTCATGGAGCGAAATCTGATGTTGTTTTATTGCGATTAAAATTTCTTGTGACTTTTCATGGTGTCGTATAATTTCTTCTACCTATTTTTTCCATTCATTTCTGATTCAAATTTGTATATTTGCCTTCTAGGTTAGGGGAACATATAGTAAGTGATCAAATAATACAGTGTAAGGTAGTGTAATGCGAGATTTAAATTGCAGTATAGTTCACTTGTTACATTGTACGAGCTGATAACAGCTCGTAGCCGATCAATTGTCGTTTATGAACTTTTTCATGACTTATTGTGAGGTATATTGGTTAAACTTTCATTCTTTTGTCTTCCTCTTATTCATACCCGAGATCAGCGAGTGAAGAATACTGGTACGATTAATTAATATACAAAAGAGGAATATGCCCGTTTTCTTACTAATTTTTTCCTTGTTTTTTCTAATAAATTGCATTGAACTACCTTCGATTATATAAATTGAAATTTGTTTTTTTTTACATTTCAAGATGCTATTTAGGGGACACGTGGTAGTCAAAAGAGTAGGGTGCTGAGCCACTGATCAGAGGGCCCGGGCTCGAATCCTGGGGACGCTCCTGGAGACCCTCAGCTTTACCCTTTCTGTATGATTTTTCGGATGCCCTTAGCCTGATGTGTAGATTTCCTATGGCGTTGGGCTTATTGCTAGGTGAATCATAACCTATCATGCCAACTTTCGGGTTGATATCTGTGGTCTGGATGATATTTAGAACTACTGATCCAAATATCTTGGTATTGAATAAATAAAGAATGTTGTGTAGTCATCAGGTAATTTTCGAGAAAAAGATTCAGTTAGTGAGTTATTTATTACGAAATCATATGTTCTCATTTTCCTCTCTGGACATCTATCCACCTTCTTTTTCGAGCCGATCCGCCTACAACCTTGCTTTCTCAGACGCTCACCCTTAATCCTTATAAAATAAGGCTTATTTCCAATGCGGTCCCCTTCAATCCTTCCTCCTCCCCTTTACTGAGGCCCTTTGCCTCCAGGATAACTACAAATTTACCCATTTTGCTGAAACACCTTCGGTCTCCAAACTCACTCTCCTGCAGTGACCTATTTAGGAAACGCACTTATCTCACGGTCTCCATTTGCTACGCTCCTTCAATATTATGAAATTTATGTTTCTAATTTGTTTGTGAAAGGATCTCTCTCTACTATTTTGGCTTCTGTGGTGAAGTTAAAGCAAGGAATCAACTGCTGCTTTCCTTCTTCATTTTTGGCCACCTTCTATTAACAATCCTATTTTTACTTTGGTATCGACCGGTACTGTTCTTTTAACGTTGATTACATGATAAATTAACGAACGTTTTGAAGTCAACATTAAAAATCAAATATTTTCCTCCAAATAACTGCAACCTTAAATGATGGAAAGGCATACATATTCTGATGACCTCTAGGACTATTCTGATGTGGGTAGTGATGGATACACATGATAGGTTATGCCAAATAGATGGATAATTTGATAACGGACAAAAAGTAGTCCACGCATTGTTTTTGCCCAAGAGAGGCTTTTAGTAACGGTTTTGACAGCCAGTAGAGGTTTACATCTACCCGAACCACAAACGATGCGTTTTTTCCAATTAAAGTAACAAATGTGCAGAGGGAGTTCTTGGAGTAGCTCTCGTACTAAAATGGAACTAAAGTGACTTGATAACATTTAAGGTGAAGCTAGTAGAATGGATGGAAACATTGGGTAAAAGGTTGGAAGCTCTTAATGAAGTAAAGTGAGGGCTACAAGAGACCAAATGGGAACTCGATAAATACGATAATTTTCTCGATTAAATATTTTAGAAATCCATGTATTAAATGAGGGAATGGAGAAATATTATAGAGAGAAAAACATAGGAGAACGCTAACTCGGACTGGGAGGTAAGATTAATATAAATTAAAACGCCAAAAAAAGATCGAAGAATGCGCAGTAATCTTCTAATCTTGGTCAATGATACTGTCAAGATAGGCAAACTGTTCCATCTGCTCTAGTTTTGTCCTCTTATTTTTACATTAAAGTTAACCTTCTATCTTTACCAGCAAATGTAATGGTCGAATGGTATTTAACAATTGTACCAATTTTTATCACAATCTGTAAGGCTTTCCGAATGCGAATGACAATAAGTGGTCTGTTAGATTAGTCTTTATAATTGAAGTACATTCCCTCCGGTGGGACTCCAAATTAATGTTCGTGTGAAGCGTCCGGATAACGCACTTTCAGTCAGACACTCTTAACCCTTAGATCATACCAAATGAGCTCAGCAGAACCTTTAAATTACTTGCACGGCTTAGTACTTTGAACCCAGCAATTTAAAGTATATGCCTAAAGTCGCTCGCAACAGACATTATGACAGGACTCGATTGGCAGGATCTCTATAAATTGCTGTCTGTCTCTGTTCCTTTCTGATTCAATTTCTATCATCTTTTCGCGGAGCCACAGCTCTCCGCCTTACGCTGTTGATACTTTACCATTCTTCTCATAAGTCGTTAAATTATTTTATCTTTATAGAAAATAATTTCCATTTTGCTTGCGTTATCAGAGTACAAATGCTTAAAGTGGTCAAGTCAGGAAAACGCCATAAAAGCTAGGAAATTACGTACTATTTGAGAGGGCATAGGCTTAAACATAATTGTCGTCAATGTAATAAAGGCCGACTTTGAAAATCACCAAGATTTCTATCTCAAGGACTACGCCATCCCAGGTCCGACTTCAGTTTTAACCTATCGTACGTAAGTCATACGTGTGATGTCTATCTTTTCTTACCTTGCTACTTCTTTTCCTCGGTCACTTTTCACCATGTATATTACTACATTCAATTTTCTTAAACTCAAATCAAGCCTTTAATCTCAGGTATTTATTTTTATCCTTTTTTCCCCTTTCTTCTCTCAATATTGCAAATAGTTTTCAAGCTATCATCAACCTTTCTCTTTTCCCTGCGAATAGAATCGGCACTTCCTAGATGTCTCTCCCTATCTCACGCTCGCTGCAAAATCCGCCTTCCTTGTCCAGTCACCTATCACAAACCTCACCACACTTGCTCTTCGTTCTTTTCCATTGATTTCAAAATATATTTTATTCCTCCTCGTCATTTGCGTGACTCTTTTCCCTTTCCCAACTTGGCTCGGGAGTTTGATGACTGCTTTTTTTTCTCAAAGCAACAGCTCATTCGGAAAAAACTTCGGGAACTTATTTTTGTGAATAGATATTTTTCAGAACTAAGTGATTCTGAAGAGACGACATTTTACAAGACAGTATCTGAAATACTCATTTCGTATTTCTTAAGGAAACATTTCGTCTCGATTAAATGAAATGCAATATCCTAAAATCTCACTCCTTCGTATTACCTTTGGAAAGAATCAGTCATTTGAATGTCGTATCCTAAAATGAAGATATTTTTATTTTCCAACTTTTTATGATTTTAACTTTCGAAATTAGATTGTTTCGCAACTTAACTTTATAATGAATTCCGAAAAGAATGCCATGAAAGAATTTCATTAAAACTAATGGTTTTCAGGACACACGTTAGTAATTTTCATGAAATAATTCCCATCATGAAGCTTCTTAGTGTCCACCAAAATATTACCTGTTAAGCGAGATATACATATGTGTAAAAGTTTTTTGACAGACAATTTTTTTTACTCTCTATTTTATTTATTATGATACTGGAGTTACAGGAAAAATCGTCACTGTAATCCTAGGAAAACTTTTTCTTCAAGTTTTGTTCATCATTTTGGAAGTGGAATCGATTACCTTATAAATAAAACCTTGATAACGGCGTTGTAACGTTAAAATCATTAAGGACAATATTAAATTCTTGTGGAAAATCACAAAGTTAGTAAAATAACAAAATAAGTAACGAACGTCTTCCACGTGGTCAAACCTGAAGGCGTAAAATGAAATTATGACCTCTTGGTGCAGGAATTAACTGCCCATGTGCTTACTTCAACTTTTTCGTGCAATGAGTAAGCATTATCAGTTTATATTATTTATTCCTTTTCTCCTAGTATTAATGTGTCACTATCTGAAGGTGCAGTTCAGTCCATAAACTTAAAAATTATTTTCGGCCTAGTGCTACTAAATTTCATTCCTCATTTCATCATGCCATTTTTACTCTTGCAATTACCTCGTGAATGTTTAAATGCTTCAGTTCCGGTATGGCACCATGGATCGTGATTTGCCATTGTTCTTTAAAAAACTATTGTGATTTCAGCCACTACATTCTATTCACAGAGGACAATTTTACTTTGACTAACTGCTATTTCACATTTTCACCTCCCAACAACAATAATTTATTTGCTTGAATCGCTCGCTCAGTTGCAGTCTCGCATCCTCGCTTATTACTTGTGAGTGCTTTCCGTCACCTTTCTATTTCCCTTCCCTGCGAGATTCGTAGCTTAAACTTTATTATGAGTTTATAAATAAGACTTGGTGGGAACGAAGATGGACTGCACTTCATGAGAAAATAGGTTTATTCGATTGCAGTGTATTTATTTTAAGTTAAAAAAAGCAAGATTGTATGAAGCTGATATTTAAAAATGTGGCCCCAATTATGGGAAGTACTGTGAATAGTATGTTTAATGAACTTAATTGATGTGTGGGTGTTTGCCGGACAGAAACGTGAAAATGTGACTGAATGACATAAAAAGCTGACTATTTCTACAGTTTTATGCCAAAAAACGTTGAGAAATCTCATCTTAAAGATTAAAGAACAACTTCATGGATTTTACGAAATTATTAATTAGTTGAAGTACCTGAAGGAGTCACTAATTTGATGAAACGGTCATACTGAAATTACAAGTTCTTTATGGCATGTATTTCATTATAATTGAAATTGCTACGTATAGCATGATTTACTTATGGTATGGCCTCCTGTAGGAAGATCATACTTTTCAGGGTTTAAGACAAGTTGAAAAGACGTTTAACGTGTTGACCTACGACATATTCTGTAGAAAATGAATTCAGAAAACCACAGCTCTCAACCTGAAGAAGGGTTACATAGGAGAGAGTGGCGCTAAGCTCTTGCTGAGGAGACGATTAAATATTGCATCACTTCGATAGTTGGGAGGGGTCCTACAACATATGACAAAGTATGAAAGGGAGAGGACTAGAGTTGAGGCATTACACACAAAGGCTCAGATTTTGACATAGCCAATCGGGCATTTGAAATGAAATAAATAGCATTCATGCTTAGATGTGTGGGACAGATTCGGCCATTGTTTGGGAAATATTCTATCTCCAATAATTATATTAAACATAGTACAGTGAGATATTCCATTTAGAGTGTGAGAAGGGCACATTCTTGCGTTATGTTGCCTGCCAGTGAAATTCCCGAAATAGATGGGATTCTGGATCTGGATTTAGCCGATCGTAGCCAGTGATGTGACCTGCTTTTAAGCATGGGACCCAAAGGACGGTACTTGTTTCTTTCCTTATACATATTAGAGTATCAAGCCGTTGTGTGATATACGCTCAATGATTTTTATTAAATAAAATTTAACGTAAATGCCGCTGCACGATATTAAATTAATTTTGAGATTTCATATTCGATGATAGTAGCTACATTTTAAATACCCTGACGGCTTACGTCTCTCTCATCGTCAGTTCGTTCAAAGAAAAACCATAATATGTTTTTGGCATTCTCGAGTCGATATTTGTGAACTTTCTTCATATCACCCGGATGGTCCATCCGCTAGAAAAACTGGGTCAGAAAAACTATTATTGAATTCTATTATTAAATTTGGGAAAATCGTATAAACACTCAAATGGTATTTTCTGAGCGGCTTAAACTTTTATACTTGTGTATAGAAATACAGCAGTTCTAGGAAAAAGGAATATGATCCATTTATTTCGTATGCTAGAAATACTCTTATAGTGGCACAAGTAGTAAATTCAGTTCGCGGTCTATTCAGTTCGCAGAAATAATCGTCTTGTGTTTTGAAAACTGCAGTGGTACTTTGAAAAGAAGTTGTCTAGTCCCGGTGGAGAAATAAAGAGATGAATGCAGACTGCACCACTGCTGATGGTTTGGAAGAACTGGCTGCTTTTATAATTGAAATTTAATTTAAATCGGATTTCATCAAACCTCTCTGTTTCTAAACTTACTTCTTTGAGTTAGGAATTACTTGTAGCATGGCAGAGGGTTCTCTGGCGCTGCGCCGAAAATGAATCTTCTATTTACGTGTAAGCATCACGATTGTGTTCTCATACTGAATCTAAAAATGGGACAGGGTGTTACATGAAAGTTCCATCTTCGGCAAGGAATGATTTGATAAATAAACTGTGTAGATATCATAATGTTGTAACCTTCTGATCGAGATTTCAAAGAGAATTCCTCAAGATGATACGAGAAAACTCAAACCCGTTTAAAACAGAAAAAAATGAAATATCGTTAATTAGTAACAGGTATGAAGCTTCGATTTTGCAATCAATGAAAGAATTCTTTAGGTTATTATAATCATTTGACAAAAAAATCCAACAAAAATATTAATATAAACTAATATATGATGAACAGAATGAACCTATTGTTACTCTACACGTATAATTAAGAAAAAGGAATAACATGAATTAGGTCTCCTAAATTGTTTAGTCAATATATATTTTAATTTTAGGGAAATAAACTGATTAGTGATTAAAGGGCTAATTTGAAAACCCATAACTCGATAGAAGTTAAGTTCTAAAATCAATTTAGTATTGATTTGGCTAAAATCATTCTCATTACTAATGGTCGTGTTTTATTTTATTTTTCAATATTAGTAAGCTGCTATCGTGCATTATTTTAAACGATATGATACTATGATATATCGTATGTATCTCAGCCTATCATTGGTTTTGAACCGTAGGTAAGGGCAGTGTGGACTTCGTAGGTGGAAGTGAAAGAATATCAGTCAAGAATAGTATTATTCCTGCCCAGTTTAAAAAGCGACCGCGTAGCTCTTTAAATTCTGCTCCTAAGTTGTTTCGTGGGTCTGTTGTTACTGAGTTTCACGACTTGGTTGGCAGCATTGAAAGGATTTCGCGGTGACGTGGGGCGACGTGCTTTCGGAAAGTGCCGGAATAGAATGCAATCAAGGGGGACGTGTTCCGTGGCAAGACCTATAGAATCGGCCGGAGTAAATTTTCCACCCTTATATTTTTATTGTCCGTCAGCTTCGGATAATGAGAAAGGTTTTATGCTTCTCAGAGTTGGAAAATGTTACAAGTTTATCAGTCAAAAGTATAACGCTAGATCAGCGTACAATAAATGTCGTAAAAGTGGTCGGTACAACGGATGATTTTTCAATCCTATGATTGGGACATTATCCATTAAAGCTCGCTGTATTGTTCAGTTGCCAATCTTGATTCTAAATCATTAAAAAGACGATGTTTCGCTGAGGGAACTGACAGGAGTTGGAAAATTAATGTAAAAAAATGGCAAGAAAATTTTTAGAAGAATGTATTTACCCTCCTTGCTGCTTTTTTAAACTTGTGTACATAATATAGAACTGATATACATACTCGTCATGATAAAAAATGGGAGAACACAAAGGACGAAATGAAAGCAGTTGAGTTTATAGCCATGTACATCATTATGTTTTTATCTTGAGGATATGGTTGACTCAAAGGATTGTTCCACCAAGCGAGGGGGATATTTCAGGAGACTGCGGTTTGGAAATGCACACACACCCGCGCGCCTAACCCGAAAAACTTTCCTTTATTCTCGTAAGGAGTAAAAAAAAAGGGAAGGAGGAGAACTTCTATGAGGAGTTTATCCAGCTGTTCTGCTTTTGGAGTAATATCCCGCAGGGATGGAATTAGATTTCTAGATGGTGACGGAGAGCGGGGGGAGGGAGGGAAGGAGGAGTTGGCGGTGGGAAAGGGAGGAAGTGGGAGGTGGGAAGGGGGGCGGACATGATCCAGGAATAGACGCAGGGAAGGGGGAAGGATTTGGTCGACGGATTAGTAGCCTCTTCTGTCGGTAGGTGGCGAAGCAATCGACTTTAAGTAAACTGGTTGGGCGTGGCGGAGAAATGGAAAATGGAAAGAATGGTGGAGGGGGTGGGGGAGGCAGGGGGCGGGGAGCGTAGAAGGCTGCAGGGAAACTGAAAGAAAAGGGCTGAAAAAAAACTTGAGGAAAAATAAATCTCGAGGACGGTATGAAACTGGATCTTTCCCACCTAATTATACGGAACGGGGCCAAAACTCCGGCACGGAGAAACCAAACAATCAACGGTGTGCATAACGAAGGCATCCCCTGTTGCAATTCAAACTGACCAGCTTTTGCATTCCAGACTAACAGGGCAGGAACTCCTGGACAATGGCGTAACTAGGGCGAGGCAAGTGGGGCAGTTTCATCGAGTGTAACCAAAGTAGAGGGGTAAATATTACCAATAGCAGTGGGTGTTAAATTGCTTGTTCTGGAAGATAAGCGAATATATTTATGATGAAAAATTATACTATTTCCATATTTTTAAAAAACATTTCATTGATCTAGAGTCAGGGTAGTTAATGGTTCGTGTATACTACTGAATTTATTCTGTATACATTTATCAATCTCATTCCAGAGAAGGAACATAGTTGATGTTAATATTTCTCATAACCTCGGCGTAGCTAACCAATATCGGGCTGAGAGACAGATAAAATGACCGTTGGGAAGTAACAAATCTTCAATATATTTCCATAGTTGAACGTTATAAGCTATGGAGCAGTCAAATTCTTACTTTAATGAGTCCAGCGGTAAGTAATTCCAAACATTCGTCCGGTTTTCCAAATGATTTTTGAAACATTCTACTTGAATTAGTGGAACAAATTTATTGCAATGTATGCATATCAAAATTAATAAAACCTGGTGCGGTTGGGAACTACATTACGACTCGGAAATCGGAGCTTATTCCCAGTGAGGTGGTTCCTTTAAGCCTAAGAAATATCACGTCTCATTTTCAGGAATACACGTCTCGTGTAATCAGGCTTTAATACTCTCTCAACGAGTATTTGGTTCTTACTGTTGATGAAATGCTAACTCTATGTATGCGGAAAAATATATTACTGCACATAACTACTGCATAAATCAGCATAATACCAATGAACCTTTCTTAATGAACGAGATTAAAATCTTAACATTTGAAATTCCTACCACTGCAATGAAACATGAGATGTGTTAGGGTGATGTAAATGTACTGATTTCCTCATGGACCGGGATAGAGCGCTTTTTCCTTATTTAAAGTGCTAAAGAAGTCGCAGAAGTGCAAAGGCTTGTATGCCCTAAATTTTTCATGAATGCGCGCCATGGAACCTAACTGGCGTGCGTTTCCAAGAGCACGCGGGTGGTGTTTTATTTATATGAACAGCAGCTGTGCAGTCCAACGCAGGCCCCGGATGCTCCCAGCGTCAAAAATCACGAACATTCACGGGAAAAGGCAGTAAAAATTAGCACTCCTCTCCGAACACGCTTCAGCGACTAGCCGGGCTACCAATTTAAGGGCAAAGAGAAGAGGGAAAACATGATAAAACGAAGCATTGCTCGGGTGAATCTCTTTCAGACCAGTAATGACCTTAAGACGAATGCGAAGAGGAGCGGCTAACCTAATCACTCCACCACTAATGCGTGGAGGCAGACATCGTGGAACAAGCCTGTTTCCACAAATAACCCCCAACCAAATTGACCTTCATCCTTCGCGTCCGCTGTCAGAATCCGTGCCGAAAGAGTTTTTCACGAATTGCTCAGTTGCATTTGGTAGCGATCAGAGACAAAGACGTGTTTGAGGAAAAGTCTGGTGTTGCGACAATATGATCCTCTGGTAGGTCGAAATATTTAATCTCTCATCCGAGGGACAGTAGACCCATTGAGTTTTGCTCGAGGAAACCTATGTCATTGTAACTCGTAATGCCACCTGAAAAGGCAAACACGCAAAGTTCCATTATAACCAACCTAAGAAATTAACAATGAGGGCTAACGAAATACAGCCATAAGTATCTAATTTCACTAGGAAAGAAATAAAGTGTGCATCACTGAATTGGTGGCGCCTGGGTAATTAATTACTCCACTTGAATACCTTAATATTAGATATTCAACCTCGTAGGTTTTTATGCTTTGAGGACAAAGGAGTGTATTTTCATGATGCAATTTTTGTTCAGTAAATTGATTTTGATCTTTAATTGGTGGACTGCGATGTGCGCTGATAGTGACATCGAATTTTGATTTTGATTCGCCAATAAAGATCATGAAACTGCCGAGGTATTTCTATGTATTTTTTGCGATACAAAAATAAACTTTATGGTATTCTTTTTCCAATATGGGTTGTAGAATATATTCGATTTCAAATGTATCTAAATAATGAAAGCATAAATCGAGTACGTTGGACAATTGGTATAATAAAGGGCCAAATTCCTTAACATTATCCTCAACACTTTACCAGCGTCATTCTCATAGATCCGGTAGTACGTTGCAAATCGAAGTTGTTGAAGTCATGATCTAAAATTACTAATAAACCCTGTAATCAACCCGAAGGTCGGTGTGGTAGGTGAAGCTAGAGTTCACCCAGTACTAAGCCCGAAGGCGTGTGGGCCAGTTCCTTTCCCTGTGCCGGTTATGGTGGCCCAGGATGATCTGGTACCCGAAAAATACCATTGCTCGGGTGGAGCTGCAGGTGCCCAGAGTGCCTTGCCCGGGAATGGAATAATACCAAATCCATGGCTAAAACTGTTGATTGTGGTGTGAGTCGAGGGACTCGTGCCCGCTTTTCCTGATTAACAAGCGAATGTAAATGGAGGGCTGGTAGTGTGAGAGGCGGGAGGGGTCACCGAAGGGCAAAGGGCTCATGAGAGTGGGTGATGTAGCGGAGGGAAGGGGAAGGGGGTGTTGACAAGCGACGGGCAGAACGGCCAAGTCGTGGGACGGAAGAAAGTGTGGGAGAAGGAAACGACCAATATGCCTTTAACTGATGAAATCTCGGAATGGGTCGCTGTTTTTATAGTTAGCTCAGGATTGGCGGTCTGTGTTGGTGCGTAGTGCGGGTATCGGCTGGTGGGTGTGGGGTGCGGGAGGGATGAGAGGGGGTGAGCGAGCGGAGGGGAGCAGGCGAAAGAGGGGAAGCGTGAAGGGCGACGCCTCGGGTGATGTCTTGATATTTCCAGAGCGCGGAAATTATATAACCCCCTAATGAAACGCTCCGTCCGCAAGTTTTGAGACACTTTGAAAAATGTAATAAAATTAAAAATTTAAAAGAAATTAGAGAACTCCAAATGTAATTTGGTTGAGGTTCTTATCTTGTACACCATTGCCGCTAATTACATGTATACAACTGTTGAAGGGTAAACTATGATGAGCATTTGTTAAATGGGTAATATTTGCCTTTCAACAGATATATGACCATTATTTTCTCACACATTAAACATTCTTGTGATTTATTTTATTTAATATACTGTCTAATTATCCTTAACTTGATGAAATTCGCAACCAATGTTCAAATGATGATTCTAGTTGCGCTGCTCTGCTAAAAGAAGTCCCTTCGAGCAAATAAAATGCAGTGTTACGTCATACCTACCACGCTAATCTATAATTAGTATGCAGAAATTAAAGGTTATCATGTTCAGGCACTTAAATGTCCTTAATTTATTTCACAGCCCATCTGCTACCTTAAATCAGTTAGGGAGATGTGGAAATCAAAAAAAACTTTTTATAGACTTAATTTCAGCTAATAGGCCCCAAATATCTTATATTTAAGCACGAGAGGAGAGTGTAATGTATGGTCGTTAACTTGATCGCTTCAAAACATGAACAAATATTTCATGCGCAAAATTTTGCCAAACCTAGATTGAAAATAAAGCCATCATATTTGATGTGGATTTAATGCCGATGCCTCATTTCACCAGTTTAGACGATTCAAATATGGTATGACTTGTAACCAGCAACTTTTACAGTTAATTCTGAGCGCTGCGTAGTAAACATAAAATATTTTGTGTTCTTAACCCTTCCAAACAATAAACTAAAATGCAAATTTACAATTTTCCACAGATTTATTTTAACGCAAAACGCGTTTCAGTTCATCGAACCATCTTCAGGTACAAGATGAAGGTCTTGTACCTGAAGATGGTTTGATGAACTGAAACGCGTTGTACGTTACAAATAAATCGGTGGAAAAGTGCAAATTTTTTTTCTCATAATGACGAACTTCCACTAAATCTCGCTTGAATCTGTTGAGTATATGTTGAATAAACTCGAATACACTTTAGCAGCATTAAATAAACAAAACGTAATCTTTTTGAGCATATTCGAACGTATTATTCATTTTACTTCATTACCAATTAGTTTATAGAAGGGTCCTTTACCAATCATGGTCACCAGTAGGTAAATGCATTAAGTAACTAAAATGCATAAAATTACTTTTAAGTTTTAGGGTTGCCGTGAGATGGAATCTTCTGAGAAACAAAACCTGAAAAATGCTAGTCATATTTGGTCTTATGAGAGGAAAATGCAGCTACTGACCAGAGGGTTTCGAGTAAAAATCCCAGTTTGGTGACCAAGAGTGAATAATTTTCTGATTCCCGTTTTAATCTGGATTTGAAGCAGTTCAGTGGAGGTAATTTTCAGCCTCCATCGTAAATACTTCAATACTCTTAACTCTGGGCCTTCACATGATGTGAGTTTTATCAGTCTTTTCACCTACTTAGCCAGCGTTTGGGTTTATGACAGTCGATACCATTGGCCGGCTTGTAAAACAATGATGGGATGGGTTTTCGGCCGTCATCGGCGTGTACACCGTAATGGCGCAAACTGTCACTTTCTCTCGCGCACGTCGAGAGCATTCATGGTATATATTTGGCGTCCGCGGATCAAATATCTGAATGAAAGAAAAACCCGCGCGCCACAAAAAAAAACTTCCCCCTCCCCCTCTCCGACTCCCTCACTTTCCAAAAACCGCATACGTTACCCCCGTCAAGTCCACGCACATTTCTGTGACCTCCCCAGCCTCGTAAAACCCCCGTTCCCTATTTCCTTCCTCCCAATTTTTTCCAATCCCTCTTAGAAATCTCCTAACCCGCATACACGCACCCGTACGCCTACCTCTCTCCTCCCAACATCCCTTCCCTACTGAAGGAAAGAAATTCCCTCCGACCTCCCCCTCCAACCCCCGGATGTGTCGAGGAGCAGAACGTTGTAAAAAAAAAGTTAGTCTCTCTCTCCCGCTCTCTTTGTTTTGCTGCCCCTCCCACCCGCCACTTTTTGGGGTGTTGCGTGCCTGCGGTTGTGGCTCCGTTGCGATGACGGGAGGGGCTGGCACGGATGGGGTATAGAAGTTCGTGGGGGAGGGAGTGGAGAGGGTTAGATGGGAGAGACGCTCAGTGGGTGCTCGTGGTGTGTGCCTGTGTGCGCGCGCGCGAGGGAGTGTTTTTGTCTGCGAGCGCAATTTGGTGAGTGTGAAAAGAAAAGAGAAAAGGGTGAGGAGGGGAGATGGGGTGGGACGAGAGAAAATGGGGGAATGAGGGGTGGGGGAGGAGGTGCGACGCGCGTGTTGATGACAGCGGCTTCGGTTTCGAGAGGGAGGGTGGGAACGACAACGGGGGGGAGGGGGTAGAAGAGCGGAGGGACTGGGTGGATGTGGTTGTTGGAGGAAGAGGGGTGGTTGGGGGGGAGGAGGAAATATGGAGGAGGGCCGATTCAGAGATAGAGGAGAATGAAAAAGTGGAAAGAGGAAGTGGTTGTCAGCTGAATGGCTTAAAGTTCATCATGCGCTAATCCGAAAGATTCTTTTTGCTTTCCAACATGGTGGATTCCATTAATTCTTAATGGAATAGGCAGTGATTTGGTTCAACCCTAATTTGAAATCCCAAGTTGAGCGGAAAATAAGGCAATTGAGCCAAGATGGTTTATCCAAGGCGTTAAAAAATGTGACGAAATGGGACATATCCTGGAGAGATATAAGTGCATTTCAATTTGTTTGCTTCGCATGATATAATTTAAAATCCATTTTTCTTGATCATGTCAAACATTTTTTTTTAAATGGACGAGATAAAGAAAAAATAAATCTAAAGAAAAAATGGAAGTCCTTTCAATATATTAAAATAATTAAACATATGAGATCAGATTTCAATATTCTCTACTGACAATAGTGTTTAAATGCATTCAGTGCGGGACAATTTCTTATATGTATTGTGATAAACCCTCCCCATTGGACCAAAGCCTTAATGTGGAGGCAGAGATCGTGTTTTGATGACTCCTAGAACAGTGCGTGGCGGGAGCAATGGTATTTACTCCTGGTAGCGTCACATACGCCATAGAGGACGAAGAGTAGGACCCAGAGAAAAGGTATTCCGCGCAGCATCTGTTCCTCAGTGATGTGGCTGAATAGGCGTCTGACCCAGTGGGGCAGCCATTTGGGTGATAGTGTCAGGTTAAAAACACTAATGAAGGAGGCAGCGACAAATTATCGCAATAAATTATCCCATGCTACTATCATTGACGTAGATCAAAATATGAGTCGAGCAGCTATGGGATTAAGCCTGCTGGGTCGTGTGTCGTGCCCGGAGGGGAGAGATGACGATCGAACAGGCCACCGTCGTCTCTCACAGAATCCTTGCTGGACCAAAATGCTCGATGTAGTATGGGAATAAGAGAAAGAACTGCATTAGGTGAAGAAGTTAGGAGGAGGGAATAAATGAAAGAGACGTTAAGTAAGGATGTTAAGAAAAGACTCGTCAAAACTTTGAATTGGAGCGTTGTTTTTTATGGCGCGGAAACATGGTCAATTGAAGTAAGATGATATCCAAGGTTAGAGGATAAATAGATAGATAAGTTGTAGGCTTTTAAAATTTGTGTACGGATAAGCATGGAAAAGGTGAAATGGAGGGAAAGGAAGTCAAACGAGGAAGTGATAGTCATGGTTGGGTAGGAGATGGGAATTTTGGAAGAAGTCCAAAAGAGGCAAGTAAAATAGATGCAGAGCATTTTGATTGGCAATGGAATGTTGAAGATTGTGATAGAACGGAGAATGTTAGGAAAACGAGGAAATGGTAGGAGTAGAATAGGCATAATGGACGGAATGAAAGAGAAAGAATGTATGCTGACAGGAGGCAAGGCTAGGAAATGTATCGTTGCACCGTGAAATAGTCTACATGTGTTCATCCTACCTTAACCGGTAGACTGTCATTAATAGTAACAATAATTGTTATAAAGTTGCCCCATAACTAGAAACGTAATATATTTTGAACATAGAAATGTCATACTGATATGATGAGAAGCGTAATAGATTAAAAAATACAGCAGCACATATCACCAGATTTGCCCTGCCCTGCAAAACTTCGGTGTGTGACTGGTGAATTATCTTTGTCATCTGAGAATTACAGACGTGATAAATCAAATCAAATCTCAGTTCCGTTACTTAATCTTGAAGTTGAGTCGTCATGTGGCGCCTCTGGAGATAATGCTTTTAGGCGGATGCATACTATAATATATTTCAGAGAAGTGATTACGAATAGAGGGAGGGAGGGACTAATGGTAAAGTAGACAGAGATATCTGATTCCTTCCAAGTTTCACCCGAAATTACTTTGGGAAATTAGGCGAGGAAACTCAGTGGTTTAGCCAGTGATAGAGCCACTCGCGGAATTTTAAACATCATCCAATTTTCGAATCATGATCTCTCCTTGAGTTTGGGAGAGTAATAATTGTCATAGAGTTGGATAGTTTGAAAGTCCGTATACGGGTGGGTATCCTATCAAGAAATGGGTAACTGTGGAAGAAGAAGTAGATAACCAGTAGATATGCACTCTTTTCTCTCCACGTGTCCACGCCGTTTTCGAAATGTTACTGTAAAACCTTATTGATTCATGAAATCGAACGTTATATTTCCGAGACCATATTCATTGCCTCTTTGACGAAAAGCTATGAAACTCTACCCTTCTTTGGGAGAATGGGGAAAATGTTTTCGGAACCCCATCAAATGCTGGCGATAAAGAATGTAGTAGTGAGTGGGGACGGGGCGGGGTCTTGGCGACATTGGGGATATTGGGATGGGAAGGACTGTGGGCGATGTCGGAGCGTGGGGCATGAAAGAGGGGGAAGAGTGCATTTGGAGGTAGAGGAGGCATAAAAGGTGCTGGGAGGAGAGAATAGGGGAGAAAAGAGAGCATGCTGGGAAGGGCGCACGTGTGGGAATAGACCAGAAAACCGAAAAGGAATTTCTTGTCGCGGCCGACCAGGAACGAGAGGCGGGAGCCGTGGATTCGCTAGTGTTCGGTTGCTGGCAAATAGATGGGGGAAGAATTTATCCAAAAGTTCATTTATCTAGTTGTTCGCTCAGGAGATATTGGACAAATATTCCGGTATGATTGGATAGTAGGTGGAAAACCTAGAGTTACTCGGTTATGGGATTTCATGATGTGCTTTGTGCATATTTAATACATTTTCATGTTTTGTTTCCAAACGGAGAAGGAAAAGAGAACTTCCAAATCAATATAAGAAACAGTCTTGGGTATAACTCTGTGAAATTCTTTAATGTTGGAAAAGTTTGATGAAGTTACAATACAAAATCCGAACACAAAAGTACATTGTTCACTACCATGGTTTCGTTTTAGATTAAGATCTTCGGGTGAAAGATGGTTATTGATGGTCAAAAACATGGTTGTTAACTTTGAATGCATGAGGAAAATTGTAGTGTTAATACTTTATCGAACCTTTTTAGTCTAGATTAATATTATGAGACGGTTAGTGATATATTAAGAATAAAGATTTGGAAAAAAATGAATGATACGTAAGGTTTATTTTGTTTGTAATAGGATGAGAATCTGAGCATTAGTTTTTGATGGATTTTAACGGGCAATAATAATGAAGAAGGGTTGGATGAGAGTGGATTAAACAGGGAAACATTAACTCACGGGTCTCGTTCGCTCGGTTGAGAACCCTTCAACGATTAAGCCCGCAGGACCATTTGGGTATTGGTAGCACTTTCACCGAGTACGAGCGGCGGAGGGCGGTCATCGAGGAAGGGATGTGGCGAGGTGGAAGGTAAAGGTGCGTAGAGAGGGTTGAAAGTTATTTAAGGAAGTGACGAAAAGGCGACGAGGGTGAGTAAAGCCAATTCGATTGCAAGGTCATCGCAACATAATCCGGAACGAGAAGAGTGATAATATGGATAAAAATAATCTGCGTAACAAAACTGTATCCTTTAATTGTATTTTGATACCTTAATCATCAAATCCCAAAGTATGGGCAAATTCATCACTTTTTCCCCGCTATTTTCCTCAGTTTATATATGATACCCAGCGCAGTAACCCAACTTTAACAAAATCAAACCGTAACTTCTCTCCTTTAGTGAATTATAACCATTCCTTGAGTTTCCCCAAAGTTGAGACCTATAAATCGCCTTCTCGCTTCCGAAAACATTAGATTCACTCCATACCATCAAAATCCTTATGCCAGTTTTCATGATCAAAATTGCACGAATTGTACCCTTTATAGCATAGGACACGTATCAATAAAACAACAATCGGTCAACGTCCACAGATGAGAAACTTCGGTTTTAGAACGAGGAATTTGCTTCTGAGTTAATGAAGGGGCGTTTAATTCTAATATAAATCCAAGAATAAGCCAGCTATTCCATATAAAACCTCTTCCAGTTCATATCGGAATGAATTCGGTTTTCCCAGCTTAACTTTCAAAGATTTTCATCCTTTGTAGCCGCTTTAAATTGGAATTCAACCCATTCCTGTGTGAAATAGGGCCATCGAAATTTTATTCCGACCGAAAAAATGGGAGTTTATGGCTGGTACGCTTGGGTGTTCGAAATGCATAGTGTCAAACGCGAAGCATTCATTCATATTGCCAAAGGATTTACGAGATTCGAGGAACAAAAAGGAGGATAACTAAACCCAGAAATCGAACGCTCTCGTCTGCCCACCAGGCGTCTAATCCTGCGCATAACCAAAAGCCGAGGCACGCCGCTTAAATCGCATTTCCGTTTTTTTATCAAATCAAAACTTCTGGAGGACTAGATGTTGTAAAACTTTGCGAGAGGAGGAAGGAAGGTTGGGGGAAGATGCACACGGTTCTAGAGCACGACGGTATCTGTTTGGAATATAAATGGAAGGAAAGAACTGTAGCAATAAATGACAAAGATCACATCTGTGATGGTGCGATGACTTCACAATCCCTTTTTGACGTGTATTATTTAATCACGTACTCACGTCTGTGTAGGAAATAAAATCTCGGGAATAAGGATTTTGCAATAAAAGGTAAAGTTTCCTTTAAAGAAATTCAGGTCATAGCGCACAAGAAGATTTACGAGGCTCAAAGCCGTTTTATGTGAATAAACACGAATGCTTGCCATTTTTTCACGTGAGTACGATGGATATGATTTCTATTCATGAGTTATTTCCGAGCAGACAGTGGGTCAGGGATCGGCTCTAATTCACTAAATTCAAAATCACGAATATTTGGCGCGTTATTATAGAAAGGGTGGGTTGAAAATTCCATTGACGCCAACAGAACTTAAGTATGCGAGTTGAACGGTGGAATCAATCAAAATAGTCGACTTGATAGATGTGGTAGGAAACAGCTTACTGGATAAACTTAAGCTTTCAGGTTAGAATACTGATACAGGGGATAGGTATGCCTACATGTTATCATGACAGAGTTATTTATAAACATTTTTACCTTCCCAGTACTATTGGGAATATATTGAAACAAATTCATGAGTATTTCTTTTACGATTGAGTGAATTTTTAATCAACCACTTGAGAAGGAGGAAGAGAAATCTCAAAGCCAACTATAACATATTTTAAATACGTTGGAGTGTGCAATGCTATCAAGCATATTGACATTCATAATGGCTTGATGGGCCTGATTGACAGAATTAATTGATTTATCGGCCCGTATCGACAGAGAAATTTTCTGTCCGAGATTAATTTATAGGTATTTTTAGAACTTACATGTATAGTCAAACTGCAACTTTTGATAGAGAAAGAATACGCACCTTGACCCACCGAAGACAAAGATATCATATTTACCTACGTTGACGAAGGTGTGTGTAAGGGGAAGCAACGGAGAAGAAAGAGGGAAAAGGAGGAAACGAAAGTCGGGAACACGATGGTGGTTAGGGGACAAAAAGGACGAGAAAGAGAGTGGGAGGAGAGGGAGAGATGGAGGAAGAGGGCGAGGGAGGAAGGAAGAGGAATGACAGGGGTGGTGAGACAGTTTGAGGTTGAGGCAGAGGCTGTAACGTTGTGGGCAGGCGATAAAGGAGACTGTAGTGGCAGGAAGGGAGGAAGGTTTCGGACGAAGGCATGGGGAGAGGACTGGAGGAGAATGAGGGAAGGGGGCGTTAAAATACTTTGGGGAGGGAGCGAGGGAAGGGGTGTGGATGTGGGTGGAGGGATGGTGAGCTGTCCTCTGGGAACGTTGGAGCATGGGGGCGTGGCTGTCAGTGGGGTTGTGCGTGTGTGGGAGACGTTGTGAGAAGCCGGGGGAGGGAGAGGTGATAGAGAAGACCTTAGGAAAGTGCATAAGGAGAGATGGAGCCGTGGAGGGGGTGGGGAATAGAGGAAAATAAAAGAAGAGCCTATGGGGGGATGTTAAACCATGGAAAGCGTCCCCTTCCTTCTTTTAAGGGTATGGGAAGCAGGCGACAGGCGTGAGGTTAGGTAGGGGAGAAGATAAACACGTGGGAGAAATATGGACAAACTACTTTATTCGGAGGAAATTTGGAGAGTGACTAAGAAATGGAGAAACTCTCGATCTGCTAGTGTGCACGCCATAGGTTATTTAGAGATGACATAAATAATTCAGGAACAATGATGCAATACGGCAAAAATATGAGGCAAGCCAAGCCAAAAATGGATAGGAAACATCGAGGAAGGGCTCAGAGAATGTAAGTTCCATAAAATTGTATGTAGCGAGGAAGCTTATGACCAGATTGGGTATTCTCTTATATTTAACTCATTGTCTGTGAAAAATTGAGCCATTAATTGCAAACTTAAGATAAATACAATAATAAAACACCAATTTCGAGGATATGAATGTCACATAGGGTACATGATGTCTTTCTATGAGTACCTCATCAATCTTGCTATTTATCCATAGTTATATATGATCGGCCCAATTCGAAATACTAAGGGAAAACATTTCGTATCTTAAAGGATTAGAGCACAGGGAAAAGAGCGAGACGATAGGATTTGAAAACATTTCATTGGCGTTGATTAAATTAAAAATTATATTACCTGTTAGTTCATATTTTTCAAAATTAATATAACTTTTGAATCAATTGATAATCATAATATGAGCTTGAATTTATAGTAGTTCCCTGAATTACAACTCGCGATATGTTGATAATAAAGGATCTAAGTGGGTGTAACAGTGAAGAGATGGGGCTACCTGAGCCGAATGCGATTCTGTGAACGCGAGATGAGTCAAACACCCCCCCCCTTCCCCCCACCCCACCCCTCCCGTAGCCCTCTAATAGGATGCTGCACCAGTACTTAACTTATCCCCTCTCCCTTACTCCTCCTACCTTCCTCCCTTCTTGGAGCCAGGATATTTAAGTTGAAAAATGTTTCATGTTTATCGCCTGATGATGATGCGCAGTATCGAAACCATGGTCGTGTGAAGTAATAAATCTTTATGTGGAAGTGTAAAGTTTCTTTCTCTGCCTTCATCATGAAAGAATTCCACAAAGTTAAGCCTCAAACTGTTATGTTTGGATTAAGAGCTCATTTCACACTAACCACTGCATCCTAAATGAAATTCAGAAAACCCGGATATACAGTTCAATTAACTTCCATCTGCAAACTTCGGCCTTTAAAATATTTCTAGTGCACCAAATAACTGTGTTTGAATTTAAGT